>NW_024395824.1:20387459-20467188 GCF_016617805.1 Bactrocera tryoni | reverse complement strand
TGACGTTTAGCAATTGCTCTCTCACTTCTAGTGAGAAAGGAGTTGGACACCCCTTTATCTCTGGTTTACACGATCGTGATTGCCGAAGAATAGATTGTTCGTGTTGCATCAGGTCAGTTGACGGCAGGGGCGAACGCAGGGGGGGTTTTGGGGTGTTAAACCATCGGGCATGATGCATCGCTCCAGGTGATTTAAACCTTACAGGCTCTGTGTTTCGACCAAGAAATATAAGGCTCAATTCCAATAACTCCTTGTAGTCTGCCCTGGGATGTTGTTTAGTGATATAGTTATGAGCAAATTGAGCTAATTGGTCTTGTTCAGCTTTGTTTAGCGCAAGATTTATTTTTTTATCCACCATTCCACTTTCAAATTTTTATACTCTCGCAACAATGTTGCTAACGAGAGTATTATAGTTTTGTTCACATAACGGTTGTTTGTAAGTCCTAAAACTAAAAGAGTCAGATATAGAGTTATATATACCAAAGTGATCAGGGCGACGAGTAGAGTCGAAATCCGGATGTCTGTCTGTCCGTCCGTCTGTTCGTCCGTCCGTGCAAGCTGTAACTTGAGTAAAAATTGAGATATCATGATGAAACTTGGTACACGTATTCCTTGGCTCCATAAGAAGGTTAGGTTCGAAGATGGGCCAAATCGACCCACTGCCACGCCCACAAAATGGCGGAAACCGAAAACCTATAAAGTGTCATAACTAAGCCATAAATAAAGATATTAAAGTGAAATTTGGCACAAAGGATCGCATTAGGGAGGGGCATATTTGGACCCAATTGCTACTATAGCTATGTCAACCAAACTCTACAAAGCCGTTTTTTTAAGGCATTTCCATATACAGTTCAAAAATGGAAGAAATCGGATAATAACCACGCCCACCTCCCATACAAAGGTTATGTTGAAAATCACTAAAAGTGCGTTAACCGACTCATAAAAAACGTCAGAAACACTAAATTTTACGGAAGAAGTGGCAGAAGGAAGCTGCATCCAGGTTTTTTTTTAAAATTGAAAATGGGCGTGGCGCCGCCCACTTGTGGACCAAGAACCATATCTCAGGAACTACTAGACCGATTTCAATGAAATTCGGTATATAATGTTTTCTTAACACCCTGATGACATGTACGAAATATGGGTGAAATCGGTTCACAACCACGCCTTCTTCTAATATAAAGCTATTTTGAATTCCATCTGATGCCTTCTCTGTATAATACGAGTATAAACATTAGGAACCAATGATGATAGCGGAATAAAACTTTACAAAAATACGGTATTTGATTATAATTTAATATTTAAATGACGAATAATGAAATCTCGATTATCACTTTACCATGCGAGAGTATAAAATGTTCGGTGACACCCGAACTTAGCCCTTCCTTACTTGTTGCTGATTGATTTTGGGCCAATTTTTTTTAAAACGCTGGAAAATATCTAATGATGAACCATTTAATTTTAAATCATATTTTGCGAAAGCACTTTTCAGCAAGAGCTCATATATGTGAAGACGGCAAGGGAGATATAACAATTCTCTATTGAGGTGTTGTTCTAATAAAATGCAAGTACCTTGTAATCTACCTGTATTTGTCGCGGTAGTATCAAAACATAAAGCTTCTACCTTGTTTGGAAAGAATGTTGTTAATATTTACTATTATAAGAAATTACTTTAAAATACCTTTTCTGTTAGATTCCATTCCTTTAATAGTTCGAGTATGGCGTCTGTCTGTTCTTTGCCAGTACCAGCTGACAGGGCAGGTACTCCAAGTAGATGTTCAATGCCATCTGTTGTTATCACAACTGGTAATCTGTCCACTTTTGCGTTTCCTCTGATTGACGGTAAAATTTTTTTATCCCAATGTACCGTAATTTGATTTATATTTGATTTATATACGAGTTCGCTTCTCTTTTTCAAATAATGAACGATCGCATCCCACCATTGCACCAGGTCTACCTTCTTTACGTTGATTCTTCAAAAACTCTTTATATTCTTCTATTTTAATCAAATCTAACGCATTTCCGTGCGCAATGTCAAATAAGTTATTCATATTTTTAATAAACTGATCTTCTCGCATTTTTTGAAGTGGTGTGCTGCGTTTGCAAATTTTTTGCAGATTTTTCCATTCTTTATATAAAGCTTCAACTTTTTGAACACTTCTATCAATTTGCCGCACTGGAATACGGGCTTTATTCCAAAGAATTTCGGCCTCTTTGATAACCAGATACGCACTTGAACGAAGATCCAATTTCACTTTACGCATGTTATAAAACAACACTTTCAAAGCTTGCCCATTGGAAGGCAGCTTAGATCCAACAATTTGGCTTTCGTCATATTCTAAGAAGCAAATTTTTTCACTAGCTCTTGTGTCCATTTTGCAAATACAATCAACATCAATTCTCTTTAAAGCAACAATGTTTCTATGATTCAAAGCTCAAAATAAATACACTTCACTTTTTACACACTTTTAATTGCCACGTGGCTCAAAATTAACGGTATTGACCAGATGTTGACTTTCCTCTATTGTTGCCAACATTTTATTTTACAACTTAAATATATGTTTACAGAGTTGCCTTTTTGCGATGTTTTTAAAGGCTTATGTTTTAAAACTTTTATGCAAACATTAACTGAATATAGGAAAAAATACGGTAGCATTAATAGATCAGACCTTTGCGCTTAAGTTTAAATGATTATAAAGAATGTAAATCATTAAACGTAAGTTTATTTCAATATAATAATATACTAAAGACATATGTATATGAAACATTTTACTTATATTTTCGTGCCTTGTCTCTTGAAAAGTCCATATAAACCGGTGTTAGCCACTTTAGTGGGCATGTGCCACGCCTTAACCTAGGGCAATCAGTCTAAGATTTTGGAATTTCGTTATTGGCACAAAAAGGAAAAATTTGCGGGGGCGGTACACTCTTTTTGCAAAAAAAAAATTTTCCCATACAAAAAAAGACCAGTCTAATGTACATACATATGTACTGTGCCCAAAAAATTAGGTGACAATCAAATCAATCGCAAAATCAGCGTTGATAGTTACAGCGGCAAGGGAAGCGGTGACAATCGGCGTTCCTCCGTTTGTGTTTCTCGGCACAGCTCCGATTTTTACCAACAACACAATGTTGTGACGCTTTGTCGTCGCGTCAGTTCTTCGACAAAACGTGAGCTTTGGCCATTATTTGCCCGTGACAACGGAGATGCGAAAAGATGCGTGCGGTACTTGTTATTCCCTTATGAATGTTTGTACATATGTACAAAACCTTGGTGGCCCTTATTTTCCAAAGTATTCCGATTCTCGATCGCACCCTCTAGAAATATGAGAATAGCCAAACACTAGTATATACAAAGTTTTAGGTCAATCAGAAAAGATTTAGAGGTTGCGCAAGGAGCTTGAAATCCTGAAAAATTACGATTTTTTACATTTTCTTAAATTTAGTCTACCCTACTTCATTTGTTGTGTGCGAAAGGTAATTTAACTTGTAATAATAGAAAATATAATTAGGCTGTTCAGTTTAAAGTTAAGTTTAAAAAGCAAAATAATCGAATTTAAAATAAGTTCTGCTATTCAGGAAATGGAGTTTATTGAAGGTATGTGCTTATTAAATAATCCGAATTTTAAGAGTTCAAAAAATTCTTTGTGTAAAATTTGTAGACATCTTGCGCCCTGAACAGTGTCATAATGCAATGGATGAAGTACTAGATGAACTGCTAGAGGACATAACTTTAATCATCTGTAGTAGACGGGGAGATGAACTACATGTTCCAAAATCTATTCATTGGCGAGAAAATGTTCTGTGTTGCTTTGACGATGGAAGATTTTTACAAATGCTGCGCGTCAGCAAATGACAATTCGCTCATCTCCTAGAAATATTTTCTAATGATATGAACTTTACTAATTCAAGTTTACAAATACCTGTAGATTTGCAACTCGCAATCGTATTGCTCCGATTAGGTTCATCGGATGAAAGTGCTTCTGTACGTAAAATCGCTACAACTTTTGGTGTGGAAGATGGAGGTACATTGACCAATATCACCAAAAGAGTTTTTTTGGCAATTTTGAATAAACTACCCCAATTCATTCATTGGCCTGGACCAGCAGAGCGCCGGGAACTTGTTTTCCAAACATTCTGCGAATTACCATATTGCATTGGTTACATTGACGGTAGCGAGATTAAACTGGCCGAAAAGACGAATAAAAATCATGAGGTGTATTTTTCTCGGCAACGAATATACTCTATCAAATTACAAGTCGTATGTGACCATAACTTACGCATATTACATGCAGAAGTGGGCAATCCCGGAAGCTACCACGATTCTAAAGTGTTTAGGAAATCTCAAATTGGAAGAAACACAACTAGCTTATTTAGTGGAGAAGAGTGGATTGCAGGTGATTCTGCTTATAAGTTGACAAAACATTTAATAACACCATACCGAAGCAATTCTTCTTTAGCAGACTCTGAAAGACAAGCTAAATTCAACAAAATACACAGCCAGTATCGTGTTAGTGTCGAAAATTGTTTCGGGATTCTTAAAGAAAAGTTTTGTAGTTTGAAACAAATGCGGATAAAAATAAAAGACCGAGAGAGTCAAACATATTTTAATAAATGGGTACTTGTCTGCTGTGTGCTGCACAACATACTCTTGGAAGGACGAGATTCTTCACACTTTGAAAGGCAAAGTGTCGAAGCCCATGGAAGCCAATATGATTGGAGATGCTATTGTTGCACCTACCCCCGAACTGAAAAGACAAGCACTATACAATTTAATTTTTCAATAAAAAATCATATTTTTGTTTTAATAAGAAGTAAGAAGAAGTTGTTTATTGGTTGTTTATATTATTATTTTTATACTTCATTTCAATTTCTAATTTCCTTATTCGTTCATTCTGCTCCAAATCCATTTTTTTGAGTTGGAAATCGTTTTCGATCTTCTTCTTTTCATTTTCATGTTTATTTGCTTCAACTTGCTTCATCCAATTGAATTTTTCTATTTCAAATTGAAGCTGTTTTTCCCGAAAGCTCATTCTTTCGCTTCTAATGTTGCCAGTTTGTCAATGGCAGTGTTTTGGTGTTTGGCCTTAATTTTTTTTACAAACGGGCTGGCCGCAGATGAGCCAGATGCCAATACAGATGTGTCATTTTCTTCCTGCGCTTCGGGTTCGGGCTCTTCCAAATCATGCACAACATTTTCTATAGAGTCGAGTTCCATTTCAGTGGAACTCATTACCACTACCTCAGCTTCCCTCTCCGTAGCAAAAATGTCCGCTAATTGTTTTTAATGCGGACAACTTTTAAGCACTTTATTTGTAATAAAGCAAATCAATTTAATTCCAAAGTTGATATTAAAAAATATATAAAATCTACCCATCACAGTCAGCTCCACATCGCCATCCTCTACTCCAGCGCCCGTGGAATTTAGCTAGTGTTCTGCCGATTTCATTTGGCTTTTTAAATAGCGAATCTTACATTTTAAGATGTTCCACGTTGCTTCAATTTTTGTCACTGCAAGCAACTTACTGTAATAAATTTTCGCTGATGGTTTCTGAAATTAAAGGAGATGTAATTAAATGAAAATACATAAATAACTAATGTGTCGAAAACTAACCTCGACGTTTCGGTGATCCTGCATATAGGACAGCACGGCTTTGATTTCGGCTTCCGTCCATTTTTTCACCTCCTTTTCTCGCCGGCGCTTTCGTATTTCTGTAGACACTAATATTATAGTATAAATAAATGACAAAAAATGTATATTTGTTTTGTACTTTATCCTTTTACTTACTTTGATGATTTTTGTTGATTTTTGCGGATTTTTGATTCTTTTTGATGCTTTTGGATGCTTTTTATTCTAGTTTTAATTTGTTGATTGTAAACAAAAAACAGCTGTTAATAGCAGATTTTCCAATAAGAAAATCTAAATGGAAATGCCATTCGCTTAGTTTTATTTATTTTTTGTGCTGCCATTTAGTAAAATTGCAACGACTTTCTAACAATGGAAATAAGCAAATAACCACATAATCTGTAAACAAGGGCCTAGGTTGGTCAACTTTGGTTATTTTGTCATACCGTCATTTTTGTTTTGTCATTTGTTGTTGTTCACTTAATCACATAACCACATAACCCGATAACCACCTTATCGTGAACAGCCTAAATATTATTTCTTATGATCTAATTAAAGATGATTTATTATGTGAATCAAATTGTTTTTTATAATCAGTTACAACTTGTAATAAATATTTTTTTTCTTGTTCGTCATTTGTTAGTATTCTGTTATATTCTTCCATAAGTTTTACTCCACGTTCTGCTGTGTCGTTAACCACTTTTATATTTATAACAATATCCTTAGCTTTTTGAAAGGTTTCAGTATCCCTCCAATAAAGTGGATCTACCTGCAGAAATTGAGGTGAAATCCCAGACCGTCCAAAAAAATCAATTGTATTTGCTGTTACAAAATCATGTAGTTCTTTTCTTTAAATTTTCCGTTTCCTTGTCGCAGTTGTCGATGTTTTTAATTTTTTCCACAATATTTTGTTTCATGGCATAAGAAACGTCATCGTCGAATAATGTCAATGCAATACATTCTTCAGACAGGTACCAGAGATGTTTACAAAATTTTTTTTATTGCAATTTCAGAGATTTTTTCATTAACATTTCTATACTCGTGAATTTCATTAATAAAAGATAAGTCTTTAAGAGGTGCTTTAGACGGATTGGTGCAGTTAAACCAAAGCTTAACGTAGAATTTATAATAAATGCGCATATACTTGCTAACGAATTCTCTTCATATTCCGTTAGTTTGAACTGTTCACGAAATAAATAGATCTTTAAGCAATATAATGCCTTAGACATCCACCGCGCATGATGAGTGGGACCTGGTACACGAAATTTTATGCCGTTATTTGCTCCTAGACATATAGACGTCAATTCCAATAATTCCCTATAGTCATCGCTAACTATTTTCTTTTTCATCTCTTCCTTACAAAAATTTAAAATAGTATCTACGTTATCATTCAAACGTAATTTTAATTCATTGTTTTGTAGCAAGTCTTTAAAATTGTTTTTATCAATATTTTCCCAATTCTCTTGAAACCGGCGAAACAATTGGACGTCTTTACTTGTATTTACGGGAAAATAACACTCGAAAACCCCTCTCAGCAATATTTCATATATATGATGCCGACAAGGTAGATACAAAAGCTTTCGCTCAAGTTTTTTTTCTAACAACGTTGCAGCTCCTTTTATTACGCCCATGTTAGTCGATGTCGTATCAAAACAACAGGCCACAATATGATCCTTCAAGTCCCATTCAAATATCAGTTCGGTACAGCGTATCAGCTATTTCTGAGCCCGTTGCGGCATATAGTTTTGGAGCCCCTATTAAGTGTTCGCCATTCCCGTCAGTAACAACAACTGGAAGTCGTTCCACCTTTTCTCGACCTGTTATTTCCGGAAGGAGTTTTTCATCCCAATGCAAAGTGCCACAGTGTATCTATTTAAAAAAAATGTACCATTTAAAATTTGTTCATTCAAGAGCAATATAAATGTAATGTATATTTTTTTAAATAAAAAATTTCAAGGGATATACAAATGTAAGAAAATTTGTTTGAGAGTTTTATTACCCGAACACCGCGATTCAATGATCTAATCCGTACACGACTTACCTTGAGGTTTTTGTTGTTTTCTGATTTTTTTAACCGATTTAAATGCCTTTGGCGCTGCAATGACGTACGGTTTATTATGAGTTCATTTGTATTATGTCCTAGTGCTTCAGCAACGGCAGTGACAATATGTATGCATTGCTGAACGATCACTAATTTTGCATTTATCTAGGGCAGATACGACTCTTTCAGTGAAGACGTACTTCGTTCCTCGATTTTTGATGGAAGTGGAGCATGATGGATGAAAATCTTCTTCCATCTCACTTTCCAAACTTGTATGCAGATCACCACTGTCTGAAAACAATTCTCCTGCTACAAATACATAAATGTCACCCCATTCAAATTACAGTTTCATTCAAATACATACCTTCTGTGTTAATTGCTCATTTGTTCTTCTAAAATCGCTGCCTTTCTTTTCTCTTTCTGGGCAGTTTTGGTATCAACAACACCAAAATATCCTGGTCGCCCCTTTTTTCGTTAATTTATCAAAAACTTTTTGTCGTTGTCAATTTTAATTAGTTGTAATGCATTAGCATGAGCAATATCAAATAAATCATCTAACATTTCACTAAATTGCTTGCCATTCTCTATGCATATTTTCCAACTTGTCAATGCAGTGTTTTTCATCTCTAATTGGAATTCTTGCTTTTTCCCAAAATACGGACACTTCTTTTATAGTCAATCTAGCACTCTTACGAATTGATAATTTCACTACGTTATGATTATGAAAAAAAAACTGATAACACTTGTTTATTTGATGGTAGTTTTGCACCAAGAATTTGAGAGCTTGACGTTCCAATTAAGTACATTTTCGGCCGAAAATTATATTCTATCATTTTTATAATATTTTGCAAATTAAATTGTCTACACGCCACGATTTCTCTGTACTCACTTTTGCGACTACGTTAGCACACTAGCTTTTAGCAATACAGAATATAAATTTTAATGACATTAGAACCGTTATAACGGTATATCACGAGCATGCGACGCTTGAGAATGCACGTGCAACACATTTATTTTACTTTCATATTTGTATTTCTGTAACTCTATCATCAATCGACCATTTTTAAGATTGTGGTATCTTTAGAAAGGTAATAAAATGCAGATCTTATTACGGTATGGAAAACCAGTAAGGGATAGTGTGGCTTTGAAATATTGAAGTCTGAGACATAAAAATGGCAAAAATTCTTAATTTTTCAGGATTTCAAGCTCCTTGCGCAACCTCTAAACCTTTTTTGATTGACCCAAAACTTTGTATATACTAGTTTTTAGGCTATTCGCATATTTCTAGGGGTGCGATCGAGAATCCAGAAACTTTTTTTTCCTCCATACAACTAAGGGCCACCCTAATGTACATATGTGGCTTTCGTAAACATACAAACAAATGTGTCAAAGGAATAATATATGTATATGCCATAGAAATTCCATTGCTACAAATGTGGAAATGATAACGAAATAATGCAAATATGCATATTTCATAAAGGTCATTAATTTTTTTTGAAGAAATGAAAGGAATGACCCAAGACGTGTTTATATGAGCACATTTAAGTTCATTTGGCACATCTTCATTTTGTAATAGTCGAAATTAATATAATTTATTTGAAATAATAATTTATTTAAAATTATTTTTTATCTAGTTTTCCCGATTTTGTAAAAAATTAAAATTTTTACCTTTTTTTTGAAACAAAAAAATGGTTCATATGAAAAATAATCTCGCATATGTGACTTTGTATATTTTTTCTTCAAAGCATATCTCTTGATTTTCTTCCGGCGCGACTGTACTTCGAAGCTTGCGCGAGTTAATATATCTATCAATTGTACAATTAAAACAAAGTACAAACTATACTGATACGCGAATAACAAACAGAAACCACCGCATTCCAAAGTCCTCATCAATACGCACGATACCAAAACAACTCAGCAAATCACAGATCGATAACACATTACAAGAAATGCTATATAAAGAAACCAACACACTGATAGCCGAAAAACAACCAGAAACCGCCGCATTCCAAAGTCCTCATCAATACACACGACACCAAAACACTTCAGCAAATCACAGATCGATAACACATTACAAGAAATGCTATATAAAGAAACACAGCACAATAATATAGGTTCTTTGTTCATTGTACATTGTCATAACTATAAGTACATACATATTTAATAAATAAAGAAACAGTTCTTCTTTGGACTTAAAATATATATTCTTTAATTAAAGAAATTAACTGGCGCCCGAGCAGGGACCGCATAACAAGGATTCCGGATATAAAATCCTTCAATAAGTCGGTCGTAAAATCTACAAGGGACATAGTCTCATAAAACAAAACAAACCTTCATAGAAGGATACATAAATAAAGAAAAAAAGTGAAAAATTTATATTAAAGTGAAATTTTTTTTTTTTATTATAAAAATGGCAACCTCAGCAGAAGTAGCAGCTATGCAAGTAGTAATAGCAAATCTACAACGGAGGATGTGTATACAAGAAAACGATCATCTGAGCCTCCCACCTCCATCAACAGATTACAAATGTTCATTTACAAGTCCAGAAGAAATTGATTTAATTATGTTTAAAATCCTCACCACATTCAACGGAGACCAAAATGATTATAGAGCTTGGAGAAAAATGGCTATGAGATTAATGGATAGTATCAAGAACTTCGAAGGACATAATAAATATATCCAAGCACTCATGATGATACAGTCACAACTTATTGGAACAGCCGCACAGGTACTGATAAATAACAATACCAAACTAAACTTCGATGACATCATCGATCGATTGGACGATTCCGCCCACAATATGAACTGGAAGAAGAAATTTTGAGAATAAAGCAAAATAACTTATCACTCACTATGTACTATGATCAAATCAACCAAGCATTAAATTTGATCATGTCTAAAATTGAAATGTCTCATAAAAATGAGGAAGTGGCACGAGCTATAACCACAGAAGTGCAATTTAAAGCAGTTCGCACATTTATAGCAGGACTCAGAAGCATAGCAACAAAGAATGCTCTATACTCCAGGGGATGTAAGAATATAGTGGAAGCATACGCCATAGCACGTACTATGCGACGCGCAGTACCAGTTCCTAGAGTACTCACCAAGGATTTATCAACCTACAAAAAATCCATATGTTCAACAACAGCCGTTCAACCAGCCCACGAAAGTACAAGCAATAGAGCCGATGGATGTAGACTCGTCTTTCCAATACAGACGACCTACACAACAGCAACAAGCAACAATCAACAACTCCAACAGCAAGGACAATGTTTCAATCCTTTCCGAAATCCCATAAACAATTTCAGGAAACGAGATCGAGAAAATTCATTTAACCAGCAACGATTGAAAGACAGGAAACTCAACCAAATCACCAGAGACGAGCACGATAATGATTCCCTCTACAATGAACAGTCAACTAGTGAACACAGCCGTCAGAAACATTTTTTATAATAAGGAATGGGTTGCCCACACTCCAAAGGACATCACCGGATGGCAATCTAGTATATTTATTAATAGACACAGGATCTGAAGAAAATTATGTAATTACTAAGTATCCATATGCTAAGAAAATTAAATTATCCAAACAATTAAACACAAAAACTATGCAAGGGAAATCAATAATTACCCATAAAAAAGAGGTCAATCTATTAGGGTTTGATTATGGATTATGATTTCATAATAGGCATTAAAGGATTAAAACAAATGCAAGCAGATATCAATATTTTCGACTACTCCATTAGCTTCTCCCAAATAACAGAATCAGTTAACCTAAACTACACTGTAGGAGAACAAGAATATGAAGAGGAGATTAAAAATCGAATGCAAAATAATCATAATAATGAACTATTACCATACGTTACAACCATAGAAGCAGAAACTCGGACCGAAACAAACGAACCGGTATGGGTAAGACAATATCCCTATCCATAGACTGATAGAGGATTCGTAGAAGAGGAAATTAATAAATTATTAAAAAATAAAATAATACGGCCTAACAAAAGCCCATATAATTCCCCCATTTGGACAGTCTCAAAGAAAGGAACCGATTAGGCAGGAAAGGCAAAAAGAAGAATGGTAATAGACTTTCAGAAACTGAATAAAGTCACCGTTTCAGATAGATATCCTATCCCGGATATTACAATGATGTTACAGAAAATAGGGAACGCCAACTACTTCACGACTCTCGACTTAGAATCAGAATTCCATCAAATCATGATTAGAGAACAAGACAGGGAAAAAACTGCATTTTCAATAAACAGTGCGAAATACGAATTCCTTCGTTTACCATTCGGACTGAAAAACGCACCTTCAATCTTTCAAAGATGCGTGGACGATATCCTTAGGCCATATATTGGCAAATGTGCATACGTATATATCGATGATGTCCTAATTTATTCAACTACCCCTGAACAACATATGAAAGACATCACCAATATCATACAAACGCTCCATAAAGCCAACATGAAAATTTCGGACGAAAAATCCAATTTTTTTCAAAGGCAAACAGAATTTTTAGGACACATCATAAAAAACGGAAGAATAGCAGTAGACCCTAAGAAAATAGAAGCTATAGATAGATACAAAACACCAGAAAACCTAAAGGAATTACGCTCATTCCTAGGCATGACATCATACTACCGAAAGTTCATAAAAAATTTCGCACAATTAGCCAAACCTCTCACGATATATTTACGAGGAGAAAATTGAAATACAGTCGAACTTCCATAACTCGAATCACTATTATCCCAAAAAACACTTCGACTTAGGGAGACTTCGAGTTATAGAAAAAATTTTTTTTTAAAAGAAACTCAATTGCTCATCTAATTCAGGGCAGTAATTTTCAACAATATCAGCATCTGTAGGAAAGCCAGTTGTGCAAAGGTCATTATCTACTGCAATATAATCCTGAAGAGTAGCACTGCAAGTTATTTTGTTTGCTTTTAACCATGCTTCGTAATCAGCTTCAATTACATTTCGATATTCATCAGTAGTACTTAAAAACTCAGAGGTATGTATTGACCAAATCCAGCTTTTTTTGAAGCAATTCGCTATGGTTTGATTTTTGACGTCAATATCCCAAACTTTTGTTACATGATTGATGCAATCCGTAAGTGTAATATCTTGTTTTTCGTTTGCCTCTATACGCTTTAGTGCTTCTTTTACTATTCTGGTACGATAAAAAACTTTCAAGTTTTGAATTACTCCCTGATCCAGCGGCTGTAATTTAGAGGTCATATTCGGTGGAAAAAATGCCAGTTCAATGGCTTTCAGTTTGCTTTGTACGTCTTTAGAATGTGCTGGGCAATTTTCAACAAACAATAAAATTTTTTCGGCCAGTACTTTGAAAGCGCTTATCCAAATTTAGAACCCATTCTTCAAACATTTTGGCCAATCATCCAGGCCTTGGAGTTATAGGCCAGGATACTGCGAGTTTTAGAATGAGAGAAAAGCACATTACTTCGAGTTATAGAAGTCATAATTATGTATTTTCGTTCGAGTTATGGAGAACTTCGAGTTATGGAAGTTCGAGTTACGGAAGGAAATTTATATGTTAATTACTCTCTTAATGCTACTGCCAACCCATTTAGTTCGAGTTAGAGAAAATTCGAGTTAAAGAAGTTCGAGTTATGGAAGTTCGACTGTATTTCAAAAAATAAAAGTTCCAATGTAAAAATAACTCTAGATGAAGAAGCTAAAAAAGCTATTGAATACCTAAAAGATAAATTAAAGGAACAAATAGAGTTATACCAACCAGATTTCGACAAAGAATTCGAACTTAAAACAGATGCAAGCAATTATGCAATAGGAGCAGTTTTAGCTCAGGGTAGAAACCCCGTTGCATTCATATCGCGCACACTGACCCAAACCAACAAAATTACTCCACGAATGAGAAAGAAACGCTCGCGATCGTATGGTCATTACGTAAACATAGAAACTATTTATATGGTATAAACAATTTAACCATTTATACAGACCACCAATCTTTTATATTCTCCATTTCCGAAAAAAACCCAAATACGAAATTAAAAAGATGGAAGAATCAAATAGAATAATACGAGAAGAAATACGAAGAAATTAAAATATAAACCAGGATCACAAAATGTAGTAGCAGATACACTCAGTAGACAAGTCTATACCACGACAAATGAATCTATACACTCTGCCGAAACCTCAACTCCGATCCAAATTAAACAAGTTAATGCACCCATAAATCAATTCAGAAATCAAATTATCATAAAAAAATCAGGTGAATCACAATTAATTCAAACCACAATATTTCCGAATCACGAGAGATTCATAATCTACTATAACACGCACACTGATTTAATAGAAACTCTAAAGAAGGTGATAAACCCAAATGTCACTACAGCTTTCCATTCACTACTAGAGACTTGGTACGAAATACATGACGTTATCAACAACATATTCAGTACCACGAAAAAAGTATTCTGCCAACATCTATTAAAGGACATAATAATAGAAAAAGAAAGAGATGAAATAATGAAATATACTCATAATCGAGCCACAGAAATGCTGAGAATAATACAAAAGAGATACTAGAGACATGTTATCGGCCAACAATCAGAGAAGACACAAAAAATTAGTAAAAATATGTGTCATATGTAAAGAAAATAAATATGAACGCCACCCAGTCAAACAAGTATACAGAAAAACCCCAATACCCGAAGGTATAGGCACATCTATACAAATGGATGTATTTCATATCAACAACACAACATACCTCACTAGCATAGATAGATACTCTAAATACGCATACATCAGAAAACTAGAAAATAAAAGAGAATTCCACAAAATACTAGAAGAAGTTCTCACTCAAATTTACCCATTTTGCTCTCAACTCATGACCGACAATGAGTCAATATTTAAAAGCATAGCGTCAAAAGCACTTTATGAAAAACTACATATACAGCATACCATGACTACACCCAATCATTCGACATCAAACGCTCAAGTCGAACGATTAAACTCTACAATTTTAGAAATCATACGCGCTCAAATCGCAAAAAACAAAAGTACTGCGGATGAAGAAATATTCAACGCAGTGAAAGAATATAATAGAACTATACATTCAGTGACAAATCGTAAACCTGTTCCCATATTTTTTGAAAGAAATAAATTTAGTGAAATAAAGGACATATTAAAAGAAAAACAAGAACGCATGTTAGCATACCACAATAAAAAACGACAAAATAAAATATATACTCCAGGTGAAGAAGTATACGAGAAACCAAATCGTCGCGAAAAATTTACATGCCGCTACATTAAACAGACAGTCAAGGAGAATCGTGAGGACACAATTTTAACAACGAAGGGGAGGATTGTACATAAAGATAATCTACGAAGCAATGTACACCCAGACAATCCTGATACTAAACCTGACCCTACAGCTCAGAGAATAACGAGCTTGCAAGACAAAAAATACTTACTAACAGAAACAGATCCGGCATAAATATTCGAAAAGGAAAAGTACCTGTTCCACATGACCAACTTAACAGGAATACTAAAGCCATATTACGAAATACAAGAAACCTTAGAAGCACAAAATCATCAAGACGTAACAGACGAAACATTACTAAACCGCATAGAGATTCTTAGAAATCAGTTGCTAGCCACCGACCGCCGCAGAAGGTCAATAGATATTTTAGGCTCAGTACTAAAATTTATTACTGGAGTACCAGATCATAATGATCTAATAGAAATCAAAACAACTTTAAACGATTTAATAAACAATAATAATTTACAAAGGAAAATTAATTCACACTTTGAAACTTTAATGCAAAAATTTAATATTAACAAGTAAGGAAGGGCTAAGTTCGGGTGCCACCGAACATTTTATACTCTCGCATGGTAAAGTGATAATCGAGATTTCATTATACGTCATTTACATATTTTTCAAATACCGTATTTTTGTAAAGTTTTATTCCGCTATCATCATTGGTTCCTAATGTATATATTATACATGAGAAGGCATCAGATGGAATTCAAAATAGCTTTATATTGGGAGAAGGCGTGGTTGTTAACCGATTTCACCCATATTTCGTACATGTCATCAGGGTGTTAAGACAATATTATATACTGAATTTCATTGAAATCGGTCTAGTAGCTCCTGAGATATGGTTCTTGGTCCATAAGTGGGCGGCGCCACGCCCATTTTCAATTTTTAAAAAAAGGCTGAGTGCAGCTTCCTTCTGCCACTTCTTCCGTAAAATTTAATGTTTCTGACGTTTTTTGTTAGTCGGTTAACGCACTTTTAGTGATTTTGAACATAACCTTTGTATGGGAGGTGGGCGTGGTTATTATCCGATTTCTTCCATTTTGAACTGTATATAGAAATACCTGAAGAAAACGACTCTGTAGACTTTGGTTGACATAGCTATAGTAGTTTCCGAGATATGTACAAAAAACTTAGTAGGGGGCGGGGCCACGCCCACTTTTCCAAAACAATTGCGTCCAAATATGCCCCTCCCTAATGCAATCCTTTGTGCCAAATTTCACTTTAATATCTCTATTTATGGCTTAGTTATGACAGTTTATATGTTTTCGGTTTCCGCCATTTTGTGGGCGTGGCAGTGGGCCGATTTTGCCCATCTTCGAACTTAACCTTCTTATGGAGCCAAGGAATACGTCTACCAAGTTTCATCATGATATCTCAATATTTACTCAAGTTACATCTTGCACGGACGGACGGACAGACGGACGGACGGACGGACAGACGGACGGACAGACAGACATCCGGATTTCGACTCTACTCGTCGCCCTGATCACTTTGGTATATATAACCCTATATCTGACTCTTTTAGTTTTAGGACTTACAAACAACCGTTATGTGAACAAAACTATAATACTCTCGTTAGCAACATTGTTGCGAGAGTATAAAAACCTTAAAACAACAGACTTTGCTCCAAGAAATTCATAGGGAACTATTAGATTTGACCACTACAATAAACTTTGCTAAAAACGGAGACTTTTACTCTGTTGCAATTAATATAGAAGAAATCAAAAGAATAATTAAAACTGAACAACAAAATGTACCAGTTATAAATATCCTAGAATATGCAAAAATTCATATACTACGATTACAAGATACATTCATAGTAGTATACAAATATCCAATAATAAATAAAATTTGTCAAACATTTAAATTCACTCCATTAATGTATGTATAAACAAGGAAAACTTCAACTAGATGAACTAATTACAAAATGTAAAAATACTTATACCCCTGTATCAAACTGTAAAAATAATTTAAGCAAATATATATGTAAGCAAAAGAATAGAGACAATTGTACTATCTCTATACTTTTAAACCAAGAAGCCCATTGTAACATAGTCGAGGAAAAGAATTATCCTGTAATAAATTTAAGTAATGGGAATATTGTAATTGATGGAATACATAAAGTCAATAACGACACTATCAAAGGAACTAACTTAGTACAATTCAACATTTCAGTATTAATAGATTCAGAATATTATCATAATCAGGATCATGAAATAATTATCGAATCACAAAGACATGAAAAAATCCATGGGTTAGAAATACTAGAGTCCCAATCAAAATATCAATTTGATAATATTCAAAAGTTAAATAAATTTATAATCCCTTTCGAAGAACATCCAATTAGAAAAACATTTATACTTATAATAACAATAATAACTATTTTAACAAGTATATATGTATTTTACAAACTCTATATGATGTATCAAAGAATGAAGTACATAAAAAACTATAATCAAGCCCTCACTAACGTCGGCATACAACATCTTATAAATCAAGAAAATAAGCTGTAGATCAGGAGATCTTTTTTATAAGACCCCGGAGAGTTAATATATCTATCAATTGTACAATTAATACAAAGTACAAACTATACTGATAAGCTAATAACAAACAGAAGCCACCGCATTCCAAAGTCCTCATCAATACACACGACACCAAAACACTTCAGCAAATCTCAGATCGATAACACATTACAAGAAATGCTATATAAGGAAACCAACACACTGATAAGCGAATAACAACCAGAAACCACCGCATTCCAAAGTCCTCATCAATACACACGACACCAAAACACTTCAACAAATCACAGATCGATAACACATTACAAGAAATGCTATATAAAGAAACACAGCACAATAATATAGGTTCTTTGTTCATTGTACATTGTCATAACTATAAGTATATATTTAATAAATAAAGAAACAGTTCTTCAATGGACTTTAAATATATATTCTTTATTCGGTAGAGGGCGTTTTTAGCTAACGAACGAGCGACTAGTCAGTTGTCCCCGAGCACATGTAGAGTCAGGACAAACAGTGGTGCAAGCCAAAAATGTAGCGTTCGGTTGAGCAGAGGTACGCGATTAAATTCTGTCTGAAACTCGGTAAATCTGCGACAGAGACGTTTGATATCATCAAGCAGGATAAGGTGTTGCTTTAGCCAGTTTCAGTAGCACCAAGTCTTTTTGGAAGGCCGGGAAGAGGTCGCTGATGAAGACCGTGCTGGGAGACCTATGGCTTCGACAAACATCGACAATGTGACTCGTGTGCGCAATGTTTTGAACTCAGACCGTCGACAAAGTATGTTAAATTATCAAAATCTGTTTTTAATAACATTGTGACGGAGCACTTGAACATGCGCAAGATGTGCGCGAAGATGGTCCCAAAAGTGCTCACTGACGACCAGAAATTGCGGCGAGTGGAAGTGTGCCAAAAAAATTCTTGTGAACAGCTATCTATCCAAGGCCGGCATCCCAACGCTTCCGTATCATTGAATTTCTTTGGCTGCCATTATAATATCAGATAAAAGAAATAGACTACAGCCCGGATCGGCAGACAGCTTGGTGTTCATAAATTTTTGTTATGAAAACTATAATAAAACTATAATGCTTAAAAGTTATAACACTGTGCTATTCGAGCTCATATGTATGTCTTTGACTATTACTATAATTTGCATCCTTAAATTTAAGACTTTATGTTTATATACTTAAAGTGATAAATGCCATAAAATGTTTTTTTTTGTTTTTGACTCTTAATTCTGTTCCTTTCACTTATCATTTTTATACTCTTGCAACCAGTTGCTATAGAGTATTATAGTTTTGTTCACCTAACGGTTGTATGTATCACCTAACACAATTCGAGATAGACATAATGCTATATACATATACATATATAAATGATCAGGATGACCAGAAAAGTTGAAATCCGGTTGACTGTGTGCCTGTCCGTCGGCCCGTTCGTGCAAGCTGTAACTTGAGTAAAAGTTGAGGTATTTTGATGAAACTTGGTATATAGGTTCCTTAGGGCGAAATCGGTCCACTGTCACGCCCAAGAACTATTACCGATAGTGTGAAAACGGATGAAATAACGGTACTATTCAAAACTACTAAAAGCGCGATAAATCATGATAGTATGACAAGACTTTATAGGGGCCGGGGTAAAATATGGACGATGGGCGTGGCACTACCCACTTTTTGGTGAAACCCCGGGATCCAACTAACCAATTTCGACAAAATTTGGAACGTGACGTTCTTTTCATATTCCTATGTCACTCTGTGAAAATAATTTAAATCGGACAATAACCATGCCTACTTCTCATATATATGTATAGCACAATTTTAAATTCCACTTAATTCCTTTACTTCCTAGTACACAAATCAAGAAGCAATTAATATAATAGTATTAAACTTTGCACGAATAATGGCTTTAGTGTATGCCATCTTATGACAAAAAATTGTTCAAATCCAACCAAAATTGTTCAACACCGGTGGTGGATTGTTCAATTGTGGACCCCGGTACCTACAGTAGACTTTTGATCGAAAATATCGGTCAATGTAACAGAAATTAAGGGGTGATCCATTCAAACATTCAAAAATTTTCGCAAATTCAGATGAGGCTTTGCCGCTTAACACTCATGTGGTAGTCACCATTAGGACAGTTGGTAACGAACCGATTTATTTAAAGTCGTACCCTTACCCGATAGCCGCTTCAGAATTTATAAACCAGGAAATTAAAGATTTACTACGAGATGGAATAATTCGTTCTTCTCGATCTCCATATAATAATCCTATATGGGTTGTCGACATAAAAGGAATACACGAGAACGGGAGGAAGAAGATGAGGATGGTAGCTGATTTTAACGTCAAAACAGATACTTTTATTATAGGTATGTAGGTAGGTAGGTGTTAAATTAGAACGCGAAGGTTTCGGGTGTAAAATCGTACTCAGCTCTGGTTGCCCAGAGCTCCTTTATTTATAAAATTCCTTATCCTAATTCATGTATGCACCACATGCAGAGTGCATACACATATCTTAATTCTAATCTACTGTACATATGGAAGTATGTACACATATCTTAAGCATAAATGTTCCCAACGCCATACATAAGTTTTTCTTATCTTTTAATAGTTTAGGATCATTTCCGTTCCTTTACATTGCAAGCATTAATATCAGTCTCTAACATATTGATCAGATAACATATTGACCTAAGATATGCATTTAGGCAATTGAATACAAATGTGCATGTGCACTTGAAAACAACCCCATACCATGTATGTGGCATTGCAATTCGTATTTGTACATACATACATGTTTATATTTATGACTTTATTTTTATATGTTAGCGATAATGCATTAAATATTTGAAATATGATAGCCGTTAAGAACTGTTCAGAAATCTGAACAGTAGGAGTGCAGCCCTGTTGTCTATCGGGCTCAATTAGCATTTGATATGCCATTTTGATTCACTATTCGTAGAACCTTCTGTATCTGCTATCACGTTTCACCTTCTCTCTCAAACCATTTTGAGGTTTCGATGAAACTACTTATGTCTGATATGCTTTTAGTAGATATCCATTCAAGGTTTGGTGCTTGATGGATTCCAAGTGTTTCGTGTCGAATCTGTGCTAGGGAAAGTGGAAAATTATTTCTTTGCTCCTTCTATTCCGCAGCCTCGGCAGATGTTGCTGTAGGGCATACCCATTTTGGCCGCATGTTCCCCAAATGGCCAGTGCCCTGTTGTGGTACTCTGTAGATATTTTCCTTGACCCATTTAGTAAGTTGTTGGTTCTTTTCCTGTCATATGTTGGCCATAATTGTTTTGTTATGATGCATTTTGAAATATGCAACTTGTTGAAATTGTCCGTTGATCTCTCTTTTGATCGATCCTAGCGGGCTTGGTATTAGGTCCATCTCGGATTCGTTAAGGAAAGCCTTTGCCTTTGCCAACTCGTCTGCTTCTTCGTTACCGAAAATGTTCCTGTGACCGGGAACCCAGATCAAGTCTAGTTGGAGCTTGTATTTTATTGTGCTTAGTGCTTTCATGCAGTTGTGGACTAACTGGAATTTGCCATGGGCGAAGACAAAGCCAGGAGCGCTGCCTGGCTATCCCTAAATATAGTAGCTTTATGTATATTCTCATGGTTTTCCAATAGAACTTCGCAGGCTTTTTCTATGCCCAGTGCTTCCGCTTGGAAGATGCAAGCCAAGTTCGGTAGACGTATATAGGCATTTCGCCTAGATCTGCGGAGAATATCCCCGTGCCTACTCCGCAGTCCATTTTGGACCCGTCGGTATAGACTGAGATGGTATCCTCCTCCCCTATTGAGCCTCTTTTCCATTCTCGTCTAGATGATATCCTCGCCTGGAAGTGTCTATTGAAATCCAGCTTTGGGAGAATGTAATCTGATTTATTGATGGTGAGCTTATTTAAGACTACACAATGTCCGTAGTTCTGCTGGTTCCAACCACCCAGTTCTTTTATTCTTATGACAGCCGTATACATCCACATGATTATACTAGGTTTGAGGCCCAATTCTTGCTGACGATTCTCTTGCAAGTATAGTAGGCCATATATGCTTTATTTATTCTTTTTTCTATATTTATTTTCCCGGAGAGTTTGGCGTCCCTCTACTCATATAACTTGTTTGTGTTGCAGCGCCGTTTGATGCCATAATCTTTCTATTCTCAAGCATCGATACATAGTATCTATCTGCGCACAGTGTCATCTATGCCACCATGTATCAGTGAATTAATTATAATATTTACTTCTATGTTATTGAAGGCACCCTCTATGTCTGTAAAAGCAGCCATGGTGTATTGTTTGTGCTGCAGTGATTTTTCAATTACACTTATCACCTCGTGAAGGGTAGTTTCGGTTGATCGGCCCTTTATGTACGCATGTTGGGACTTCGATAACTTATCCTTCATTATTGTTCTTACATGTAAGTCTCTTAGCCTTTCTAGCACCTTCAGCATAAAGGAGGTGAGGCTTATAGGTCTAAAATCCTTGGCATTTTCGTGTGTTCTTCTGCCTGGTTTCGGAAGGAACACAACTTTAATTATTTTCCAACTTCTTGGGATGTAAGATAGTTGAATGCTAGCTTATATATATATCTTCAAGCCTTTGCACCATTGGTTCTTCCAGCTTTTGCAGCATTATGGTCATAATCCCGGCAGGACCTGCCGCTTTAAATGGTGCAAAACTATATATGGCATATTTGATTTTTCTTTTATCTACTATTTGGCTTCGGTAGTCAGCCGCGTTTATCGGTGGCTCTGGTTGAACCCTGGTTAAAGGTGTTTGCTGACTACCGGGGGAGTGCGTTGTAATTAGTACCGCCAGAGACTCTTTTGCCGAGGAGGTCCAATCACTTCCCCCCGTCCTAATGTAGGCGCTATTAGGATGATCTTTGGATAGCATTTTTCTCAGCCTTGCGGTTCTACTTTCTTTCAATGTGAAGAAAGATCGCCATGAGTAGTTTTTAGCTTCCCTGACTGCTTTTTTGTATTTTTTCATAATATCTTTATATGGCTGCCAGATTTTGGCAAAGCTTTCCTTAGTTGTGTTCTAAATTCTTGAGTTCACTGTTCCACCAAGGGAGAGACTTTCTCTTTTTCAGAACTTTTAGCGGTGTGGATTTACCGAAAGTTGCTGTTAGGATTTTTTCCAACTTGTCTACTTCTGAATCAAGTTCCTGAGGATTACGAATACTCTTATTGCCTCTCTTTTCAAGGCATTTTGTTGCTATACTGGTAAATTTTTCCCACTCTGTTCTTCTAGGGATCCGATATATAAGGGGAGTACTGTATTTCTCGCGGATGCTGAAGAGTATCCAGGAGTGATCCGACATGACAGGCTCATCGGATACCCTCCAGTTATCCACAACGAGACTACAGACAGTCTTTTGATAGCGTGAGGTCCAGCACTTCCTCCCACCCCGGAAACCTATCAGAGCTTGGGAAAATAAAATATCGCCCTTATTGCATATACTTATTTAGATTGCTATTCAGAATATACTGCAAGAGTGACTCACCTCCGTTGTTTATACTGGAGCTACCCCATACAGCGTGCCTTGCGTTTGCATCATACCCTATTTGGACATCTTCCTTTCTGTTTTACTCTACTAGTCTGAGAGGAAGAAGAGGGGATTTTCCTTCTGTTCCACCTTTACCACTGTGATATATGCTGTGCTGTAATTAGGACAAAGAAATGCATTTATACTTCTATTGATAAGAATGCATGCCCTAGGTTCACCTTTGTTTCGTGTGTAAAAAAGGTTATTGTTGCTGCTGTTTAGCCCTTTAATGGAATCATCATTGACCCAGGGCTCCTGTACTAGGCTGATGTCATTGCCCCTCTCGTTCACGAGGGTTGTCAGATTCGCTGTAGCACTCTTCGAGTGCTGCAGGTTAATCTGTACGCATCTAAGGTTGTTATTGAGCATCTCGGGTTTCTTCGATGCCCACATTCCTTAGCAACGGGCTGGCGTCGTCGACCTCTTCGGTGACGTCTTCGTCAGCCGCTTTGTCGCCTTGGAAGAGCCTGGCCTTCCGAATTCCGAAGCTGATTTTGTAGTCAGTCTTTTTGAGAGCCTCAATGAACTCATCGCAAATGACCACCAGAATTGGTCTACTTGCTTTGTTCGGTTTTTCCTCCTTGATCAGCTGCCACTCATCTATACCAGGTATAGATTTGTTTTGCAGCTTGATGCACCTCAGGAGTTTTTCGCCTGGCTCCTCTAGAGGGGGTAGCCAATGCGAGCACGAGGTATCTTCGGTATGTCCCTGGCGGGTATAAGCCTCAATTGGAGGCCTTCAAAAGCGTTGCTGATTTTGGCAACACTACGCGTCAGGAAATCTAGCGAAGCCTGGTCCGCGCACCTGATGACCCTGTAACCCCTGAGGGTCTCAGAGGAGTCAAACTCCAGGTGAGGACCCACAGGATTGTCGAGTACAAAGCTTAGCACCATACTCGACAATCTGTCATCGATCTTTCCTGTATTGTGCTCGGGGAGGAGGAATTTCCGTCTATGATGGCCACTTGCAGGCTATCCCTGGCTACAACGCAGAAATGCCTTACCGTTGTTGTGCTGCTATTTCATCTTCACTCCGCCTAGGTTTTTTGGGCAGAGTTTCTTATATTTCTGTAATAGAGCGATTCCTTTTTTGTGAATTGCTCTCTTGTTTACTCTTTTTAGAGGTTCCGATTGCTTCCTTTTCAGGAAGCTTTCATATTCCTCTACTATTGATTTGAAGCGCTTTGTTTCTTCCTCATCAACTGGGGTACCGGCTGCCTGGTCTTTGGCTATCTTTCCCAGTATGAAGACAGCCCTCTGGTACCGCTATTTCTTCAGCTGATTCTGGGATTTCTTACGCTTCTTTTTGTTTTCTCCCTTAGCCGCCATTGCACTTTGGTTAGTGCTCATGGCAGCTTTGGAGGTGGACGCTTCCTCCCGTAGATTTGCTGTTTCCGCTGCTGTATCTACCGGTATACTTTGACTGGTTTGTCCGGCTGGAGGCGAGTAATTCGTCCTCTTCGAATTCCGTTATAGGATTCCTATAAGTCATGCCATTCCCTTTCGTCGTTGCTGATGTCGTCATTTTGGTCGTTGTTGTTGTGTTGTTTGTACAATTTCTTCTCGCAGGTCAAAGACCCTTTTAGACTTTTGCCTCGGCTTAGCCAACGAATTTCGGTATATAGAAGTAGATCTCCATGTTCGGCGTGCAATTCGTCTAAAAATTGCTTGAATTTTCGATGGCTGAGGGCATGGTGACCTCCTTTTATTTTATTTATTATTTTTATGGCTATATCCATAGCCTCTACCATATTAAGTTCCTTCGCAAAAAGGGCTTGTTGGTGTATTATACAATGAAAGGTGGGAATTTTTATATTATTTTTAAGTAAATAACCAACAAGCCCTTTCTTTTTGCCAACCATGACTTTGGCCCTATCGGTACAAATTGAACTCAATTTATTCTTATCAACTATAGAAAAAACATGTTCATTTACGGCTTCATATAAAGTTTCGCCTTTGACATTACCGTGCAACGATAAAATACAAACAATTTCTTCGAAAATTTCAAAATTTGCATTTATGGTTCTAACACACATTACCAGTTGACACAAATTGTTACTATCCGTGCTTTCATCCAAACACAAAGAAAAAAATTTGCAATCAGACAGCCGTTTTTGCATACAATTTTGAATATATGAGCTAATATCTTCAGTTCTACGGGCAATAGTTTGTTTTGAAAGTGGAATAGTCGCAATAACTCTACACAATGTTTTGCCTTCTTCTCCAAAGCATTCTAAAACATTTTGAAATAGTTCTTTAAAGAACACCCCATCGGTAAATGGACGGCATTGTTTTGCTAGTGATAGCGATACAATATAAGAGGCTTTTTCTTTTTGGAGCGTATTTTTTTCTTTGGGACATTCATGTTGTTTTTTATTTTTACTGTTATTTTTGTTATTATTATCAATATAATCGAAATAATTTAAATAGTATTCAGTTTTTTTTTTTGTAAAAGCAGACTTGATCGTTCGGTACCTAAAATTAAATCATACTGATTGTGCGAGGATTCATAATGTCTACATAATGCATAACGTGTAAGATGTGCAATCACTTTATTACAAATGAGGCAATGGGCTTCTCCCTCCATATTTTCAACAAAAAAAAAATTTGTCTCCCATTCAATTTTAAACATTTGTATAAATTACGCAAGGGGTTATGGGCAGTGTAAAAAATTAAACTTGCGCATACGTGCTAGCTTACAGAATTCTGAAACGCAAGTGAAATAATTAGCTTCGCCATACGCTGCTGCTGAACCAAGCTATTCATAGATATACGAGCAGTTTACTGGCTCTTTCGTTTTTTCTGAAGCTGGCAGAAGAGTATACGTGTGAGTATACGTGTTTGACGTCGCAGCAGCTAGCCTATGCCCCGGGCATAGGAAAAATGCATTTTGGCCGACACTGGACTAGATCCGGTATCAATTCCGCGATTTTACGGAAAATCGAGTTGGTTGGCATTTAAGAACCTCTTTGAACCGATGGTTCATAATCGAACTGACGTGGATCCTGCAAATAAATTGGGTAAGCTACGCTAGTGTGTCGATCAAGAAAGTGTTCCGATGATTGGAGGGTTTTATACCTCGCCTACTGGCAGAAACACACGTGCAGATATTTCTTGATCTACCGAACAACCCAGCAGAGGCTCCGAATACGCTGCGATCGATCGTTGATTGTGTGCGCAATTCATTTCGTGCACTTGCCGTTATGGACATTCCAGTGCACTACTGGGATGCGATAGCAGTTCCTGTACTTTTGCCGAAGTTACCAACAACAACGCGGAATGAATGGGGAACGAAGTTGGAAGATTGGCTGCTATTCCTCGAACGACGTGCCAACAACATTACCGTTGCACCACAAACCGTTAGCATACAACCATTGTTTAAGCGTTTCGCCTCTCGTACAGTTAAGGCGCACGTGGGCGCCACGAATAGTACTCAATGTGCAAACGCACCCCCGCCAACGTTGGTTGCCCTCAGTGCTCAGGTAATCATAGTCTATTAAGGCGTCTTCAGTTTCGAAACATGCAAGTATCTGAACGCTGGGAACGTGTAAGGCGTTTAGCAGTATGCTTCAATTGTCTACGATCAGGACATACCGTCCGCCAATGTACTTCTGGTGCATGCCCGTTTTGCCAGCAAGGGCATAACACGCTACTCTGCCGGCGTACAGGTACAAGAGCTGTGGAAAATATACCATCAACAGGAGCTTCGGTAACAACGCCAAGCTCTACATCAACAATTAACTTACAGCTATTAGGGAGGTCATACATAACTCCCCCTTCGTTGCTTTTAGGATTCTCCTGAATCCTTGTATTTAAAATTTTAACTTTTACATTATTTCTTTTGATCCATATGATTAGCCATATAACTGCTATTATTATAATGACTATTACAATAGTATTTACACCGTATGAAATCTTTTTATGATATTTTAGTTTTTTGATTTCATTTAAATTTTCGATATGGTTTAACATCATTTTTTCAAAATTTACTTTCACTTCATATGTCTGATTAAATACTGATACAGAATATATGTATTTGTCAAAAAATTCTTTTTTATAATTTTCATACGATTTATTTTTTATTTCGATTTTACAATTACTAAAATTTATTATATAATTTTTTTGAAGTGTAAATTTTCGATTATCGCAGTTTTGGTTCAATTCATTGTTATTCGCATTTCTAACTAGCAGAGTATCATCAGACAACTCTAGCACATATTTTATATTATTATATTTAAATATACAATTATCATTAAAAATACAATTTTCACTTAATTTTAATTTTCTTAACAATGTATTAGCTTTTTCAACTATTGGTGACACTTGTAGGAATGCTGTAGCCAATTTCATGGCGGTCATCAGAAACATTATTATCTACATCATCTGAAAATGTGTTGACTCGTGAATTAACACTTTCAAATACATCGCCATTATGTATTATTGTGCTAAACCTATCATTTTCATTTCCCATGCCTACTTTATCTAATTTAAGTGGTCTTTTTATGTTTGCTACATGAATGTTTGACAAGAGGGTGATTCGGAAATATGGTTCGTCTTTGTGTCGTACTCTTTTCTAATTTTTTATCGGCCCAGTCGATCTCAGTTCTTCGTAGTCCTGTCTGCATTACCTGTATGGGAGTTTGGTTTTGTTAAAGGGATAGGGGTAGTCAGAGGCACGAAAAAATGAGAGTTTTCAGTATTTTTTTTTTGCTATTAAATCATGTTATTTTACAAAAGTAGTAATATGGCATTATTATAGGATGTGTTGACGTGAAGTCACGAAAATTTCAAAAAAAAACTTAATTTCCAAAGTTATAGTTGTTTGTGTTGACCCTGTTCCAAAAAAAGGTACTTGCGGTGAGAAGCATAAGTCCTTGGAGATTCATCTAAAATCAATCGGACAAAAAAATTTGTTTTATAAATAGATAAACTCGGGCCTGATCGAAGGATTTTTTTATTTTCAAAATTAACAAAATGGCGGCCTCATGAAATTTTTTTCTAAATTTTTGCGAAAAAATAAAAATCCTTCGTTCAGGTCCGAGTTTATTATGTATTCTAAAAGCTGCACAAATTTCATTAAAATCTACTGAACGGTTTTCGAGTTACAGTTGTCACCGGTTCAAAAAACATAGTTTTGAGAAAAACGCGTTTAAAGTTTCACACTATCGCTTTGAAGTGCCCGAGCTCTCTTTGTTATTTGTCAAATAACTCAAAAACTAATTATCGGATCAACGTGAAATTTTCAGGGAATATTTCTAAGATATTGCACTTAACGAAAATGCAAAAAAAAAATTATTTTTTTGAAAATTCTAACTACCCCTAACCCCTTAAGTGTACTTCGACTACTTCTGTATTTAAAAACTTAATCAACTGTTCGGTTCTGAATTTGTTGTCCATGATGATCTTCTTTGAATTCCCAAATTTTGTGAAATATTTAATTATGATGGGCTTCTTTGCTCTCCAATTTCTGTCAGTTATGTTGTATGTTGCTGCAAATTTTGTCAGTTTATAAATTATTGTAACATATGACTGCTTTTTAAAATGAAAAATGTCCACATGTATTATTGCTTCTGAAGGTCTCTCTGTTAGTTTAAACTTTGGCTTTATCGGTTTCCTGTCATATTTAATTTGCTTGCATTTTTCGCAATTATCTATAACTAGCTGACCCCGCAGCCGTTGTCCTGCGTGAAATTATGTGTTTTGAAATGAAAAAAAAAGTTGAAATTATATTGTGTCGAAAATGATTTATTTTCGATTTTTCCACATTTTTTTTAATGTAGCGCAACTTAATAAACATAATTTTTTGATTTCTGTTCTGGTGCGTAAATATGCAGAGAAGATGGGTTTCCACTCGTCAACACGCCACATATGTATATCTGGCCGTGTGAAAAACATAGCATTTCCCAATTTCCTTGTGTCCTGTTGATTGTCAACGCAAAGGCAATTTTCCCTGGAAATTGAATACGTTTGAACTGAAATGGCTGTCCCTTGTATTCGATAACTGCGTCATAATCAGTCGGGTTCCATTACACAGTTTCGGCGCATGAAGATTGTGAGACGTAATAATGACAGATCCAACTTGGAGACGCATTTTGGAAATTCCACTGGATAATTTACGGTCTCGTCTTCCTTGTCAAGACGATCGATCGATTTATATGAGCGCAAACCTGAATCTTCCAGTTTAAGTCATTAACATCGGTATTTTTGGCAGCTAAAATTGCGCATGCACTGAAGCAATTGCAGTTACGATAATTTGACCAATGTTCGGATAAACATTCGTGATGAATTCATCTTCCCTTGAACTGAATTTACAAAAGGGAGGTGAATTGATATCAAACCACTGGAAGTATCAACCGAAATTTGCCAATTTCCAATCCTATGCGAATACAATGTAAAATGTCATGGGCAATGTCATTTTTTCGAATCCCATAATTAACGCGAATTTGAAGGCTGATATGTCGGAATGATCTTCGCGAAAAGTATGCGAACTTCAGTAGCATGCGAAGTAACTATCGCATTGTCCTTCGTCTGTTTTCAATGATTATCATATTCCAGCAAATGCAACTGCTGGCATGCTTCTCAAAAAGTTGCACACACTGTACCATTCACAATACGCAATGACTTAAATGAAGTTGTACCGCGAGACGCAAAACAGTCGGAAAACTTTCATGAATTGCAAAAGTAAATATCGTACAAAGCGCTTTATTGCAGTTCACACCCATTCGATACTGCTGATCTTATATCGTTCAATGCCAATAACCGCTACGTTGCTTTCTTTGGTGACGTACTTGCAAATGTATTTGATCGATTTCACCAATCTGCAATATTCAACATTGACATGAGTTTTGAATGTGAATTAGACAAAAGTGGCGAATATGGTACGATCCATGTGTTGTCAACTTCGATGTGTTGTTAACGTCGATATTCACGCCTCTAAATGCTAAATGTTCTGCCATTGTCGTCTAGTGAGCGACGCCGATACAGTGAATATCCATCATTTCCCATTTCCGTTTCCGAAAGAAAAGCACATGAGTAGTGTTTCGTGCATTTATTGTCAGACATACAAACCAAAGTGGGATTGTAAGGTTCGCTAGGTCCATAAACCATATTGGTTTTCACCACTTCGGATAATTCTGGATTTATCTCTGAATCAGGAATTTCCGCTGAAATGATTTCATCAATTTGATCTGGTGTAATCACCATCCGCATCCAAAGAAGAATGTGTGCGTGCGGCAAACTTCTTTTTTGCTACTCAAGAGAATACATTCAGCATCTATCAACACCATATATACCATAGGTTGCTTCAAGATAAAGACCATCAAACATCGCAGCTATTGTTTAAAAAGTCGTGCTGTGATATCGTTACGATCGCTAGCTGATTGACCTCGATCCATAATTCCGCACGTATGTCATCGCATCTTTGAGCTGCCATACGTTGATGGCAAAAAGAACGCCGACAAATATTAGCGCGACCTCTTCGTGGCTTCGTAACAAATTTCAATCAGTAATTGATCACTTCGTCTGAAACACACATAAAGTTTTCACTGAATAATTTTTCCTTTGGATAGCCCTAATAAAAAAGCAAGCAACCGCAATTGAACGATTCAAATAATTTACAAATCAAAATATTGGAAAACAAAACAAACAAAAATTGAAAAAAATGTGTATGAAAAATGTTACTTTTTGGAATTGTCCAATTTTCCGACTTCTCCTCATGAAAAGTATAAGGTATTTGCTTCTAAACCTTTCCCGATCCACAACAAACAACCTTTAAAAATTTCATCAACCGTTCTCTTAGTGTTACTAACAAACAAACATTCATTTTTATATATGTATTTTTATATACATATGTACATATGTATGTATGTATGTACATATGTATGTCTGTAACGTTTGTATGGGGAAAAGAAAAAGGCTGTTTTTAGGGGTTTTCCGGAAATTATTCGAATTTTTCTCGCCGTAAAAACCATCTTTGAACTTCAACGAACATTTAAGAAAAAGAATTGGCCAAATTGGTCCAGGCGTTATTGAGTTATGAGCGTACATACATTTTGTATGTACTTGTTCCCTTAATTTTGGATAGTATATTTGATCCTTAAGTGTATTGTAAGTCTCGTTTATTCCGCTAGATCTTCTTCTTGTATAATTTCTGTTGCTCTTTTTGTACATTTTATGAATTGCAGCTTGCTATTACAAGAAAACATGCTTATAAGTAATAGTGGAATTTTTGATAATCGGCATCCTCCACTTTGGAAAAAATACCCACTTTACCCCTGTCAATATGTCTTCGGAAAATATTTTTCAATATGTTCTCCTTGTCAGTAGGGTTAATCTCGATTACTTTCCTTCCATGTGTTATTTGAACTTCAGTTTGGGGACTATATGTTATTATAATTTGGGTCTTATACTTGTTGACAATTTCTTCTTTTATGTAGAAATGTTCTAACAGTTCCTCTTCTGCGGAATGTATTGTATCTGACATTTCAAAATTGGATTCTTTATCATTGCTTTCGTCAATTTTTGGAGAGTTTTCAATCCGGCTTAAAAAATCTGCTACTACATTATTTTTCCCTTTCTGATATTCCATTTCATAATTGAACTCTTGCAGTTTCAATAGCCACCTTTGGTGACGTTGTGAAAATTCCCTACCTTTATATTTATTATTTAAAAACACTATCGGGCTATGATCAGTTATAATTTTAAATTTTGTGCCATATATATACGGCCTGAAATAGATTATTGAATATATAATGGCTAGAAATTCTTTATCTGTTGTAGCATATTTCTGCTCATGTTTATTTAATGTTCTGCCAATGTAGCACACTGGCTGACCTTGTTGAGAAAGCACTGCGCCTATTGTGTAATCACTTGCATCCGTTGTAATAGTAAACTCCGTATCATATTCAGGGAATTTTAAAATGGGATGTGATGAAATTAATGTTTTCAAATTTTCAAAACAAGCGATGTACTGCGGATCTCTTGGATTTATTTTATAATCTTTTTTTAAGTACTTTATCATTAGATAGGCTACTTTCGAATAGCCTTTAATAAATGTCCTATAATACTCTGTAGCTCCCAAAAAACCTTGAAGCTGTCTCTCTGTTTTCGGAAGTTCTAACTCTTTTATTGCCATAATTTTTTCTGTATTAGGTTTAATTCCATCTTTTGTTATACCTGAGACGGACATGTAGTAACAATACCAAATATGGTACAAATACCATATGTGTGTCACCAAATATGTACTAGCAAAATACCATATGAGCAAAGTAGTATTTTGCTGGTAACAATACTACGATGTTTCATTGTGGTATTTGTATAAACACAGCTAAAAAACAGGTAACAAACTTTGCTAAAAGCTTTTACACAAAGCTCTTCGAAATATTCTCTCAAAATGACTTAAAAAATTAATTATTGAAATGGAAAACAAAACATTTTTCATAATTTTTCTTCCGGAAAAGCAGAAAATGCCTCATTTTATGTGAGGACTTTAGAGAAACTTTAACCAAATCGCTTTTTTGCGATGAAAATAGATTAACTTTAGAGTATTTTAAATAATTGACCTTATTTTCTCCATAACACACAACATATTTATTGTTTACAGTTTTTTTGATACCTTTCCTATGGTATTGTTACTACATGTCTGTCTCGGGTATTAATGTATGTCCTAAAAATTTCGTTTCCTTCTTTAGAAAGCTACATTTGCTTGTTTGAATTTTTAAATTGTGATTCGCTAAAACCGCGAAAATTTTTTCAAGTGATGCTCTTCTAAGGACGTGGAAACGACCAAAGTATCATTCAGATAGACAACACAAATTTTGTTTATGAATTCTCTTAGAATCTCTTTCATCATTCTTTGGAACGTGGCTGGGGCATTTTTAAGCCCAAAAGGCATACGGACTTACTCATACAGTCCTGCCGGAGTAACGAAAGCTGTCTTTTCGATGTACCTTTCTGCCATTACTATTTGGTGATAACCTTTGGCTAAATCAATGGTGCTAAAGTATTGCGCTTTGCCCAATTTATCCAAAATCCTATCAATATTTGGCAGAGGGTATTTATCATCGACAGTCAGTTGGTTAAGTCTCCTACAGTCAACCACTAATCTATATTTTTGAATATTTGAACCCTCCGTTTTCCTTGGTACAATTAAAATTGGTGAGCTATACCTGCTCCTACTTTTTCAGATTATTCCCTGGCTTTTTAACTCATAAATTTGCTTTCTTACCTCTTCTTCGTGTTTTGGAGGTAGTCTGTAGATTCTTAAATTTATCTACTGGTTGGTTGTGGTCTTAATCTCATGTACCACAGTTTTTGTGTTGATGAGATTATCGCCCTCTTTGTAAAATAATTTGTAGAATCGGTTTAATAGAATTTCAATCTTGCTTTTTCATCTGATTTTAGATGATCAAGTGCAATATTTTTTTGTTCACTCACTTCCAATGAATAAACCTGTTCCTGAACAGTTTTCATATGAAAAGGAATCATTGTTCCATTTTTCAAAGTTATATTAATTTTTTCTATATCAATAATTTTAAAATTTTTGAAAATAAACTCATTTCCTAATAACAAATCATATGGCTTGTCGAAATCTAACAATAGCCATCTAATCATTGCATTTTTTTCGTAATTAAATTCCGCAGGGCAAGAACTTTTTACTTTAATGTTTGGTTTCCCAATATTGCCATTTAATGTACTACAGTGCCCAAAAAAGTAGGTAATTTGAATTTAAACTGCGCGCGTCGAAGGATTTGGAGAGTTATTTTTTTTTTTAGGTTGGTAGTACTGTCAGTCACATTTATGTCAAATTTCAAGTCAAAATATTCATTAGTGTTTGAGATACGTGTCGTTTTGTGAGCTGCTAAATGTGAGTTTTTCGTTTTTTGCGATGTCGAAATTTGTTGAGCAAAGAATTTACATTAAATTTTGTTTACGGAATCAATTTTCTGCTGCGGATACGTTGAGGATGGTGCAGAAAGCTTTTGGTGATGAGGCTATGTCTAAAAAAAATATTTACAAGTGGTATAGTGAGTTTCAAGCCGGCCGTGAACGTGTTGAAGACGAAGAGCGTCCAGGTCGACCAGCAACCTCAACCGACGAAGCTCACGTTCAACAAATCAAAGATTTGGTATTGAAAAACCGTCGATTAACAATTAGAGACCTTGCTGATGAAGTTGGCATATCGAAAGGCTCAGCCAATACCATTTTGAAGGATGTTTTGGGCCTCAAGCGTCAAATCTCGACTGGTACCGAAAACATTGAATTTTTTGGAAAAAAGACGTCGCGTTGAAGTGTGTGATGCTTTCCGATTACCAGGGTGTCATGAAATGCATTATAACTCGCGATGAGACTTGGATCTATGCTTACGACCCCGAAACAACCGATCAATCGAGCGAATATCGTGCCAAAAGAGAGCCGAGACCAAAAAAATCGCGCCAAAGTCGCTCAAAAATCAAGGTCATGTTGACTGTTTTCTTCGATTATCGTGGTGTTGTGCATTATGAAATCCTTCCAACCGGTCAAACAGTCAACAAGGAATATTATTTGAACGTTATGCGTCGTTTTCGTAACGCTATCCGCCTAAAAAGGCCAGAATTGTGGAAAGACAATTCTTGCTTTTTACACCACGATAATGCACCATCCCATACTGCCCTCGTAATTCGTGACCATTTCGCCAAAAACTCAACCCATATCGTTCCGCAACCACCGTATTCACCTGATCTGGCGCCGTGCGACTTCTGGCTGTTCATCAAGCTCAAGCTCCGTTGTCATAAGTGATTACTTTGAAAGGGATGAAATTGATTTGGAAGAATAAATAAAGAATTTTCAAAATAAATTATATGTCACCTTATTTTTTGGGTTTGTACTTATAACCGTACTCTCTCGCTCTACAATGGGTAAATTAAAGTTTTCAAAGCCCTTTTTTCAATATACTAATCGTGGAACCTGGATCTACTAAAGTGCACCACTTTTTCCCAAACAGTGTTAGCATTATAACTATTTTTTTATCATAATATCCCGAGGCTAATTGGTAAAAAAAACCGTCATTAAGGTTTGTTTCTACCGGTTCCTCACCCCGACTGATAGTATCTACTTCCATGGGAGTAGGCCTATTGAAATTCCTAGACCTATAAAGTCCACTGTTGTTGTTAGTCGAAGTACTCCAAGAGTACTGTCTAGAAAAATTATTTGTATTTTGTAGTCTGATATTATGTTGACCCGATCCATTTGTTCGACCTCGAAAATTGTATGTGTTATTAGTTCTATTATTTTGTTGCTGATTTGCAGAATTATTTGTATATGTTGACCTGTAATTTTGTTGATTGTTAAAACTATTAGCATATCTAGGCCTAAAACTTTGTTGGCATGTAAAATTATTTCTATTACTTGGCGCATTGTTTTGCGTCCTATAATCGTGATTTTTCCTTGGAAACCTATTAACCCTGGTTGAGACCAACGGTCTGATACACTTAGTCGAGACCAATGGTGCTTGGCTGGGCCAAGCGGTGTTTACATACATTTGTATGGAAATACGTGTTGTATTTACGCTCATGTATGTACAATATAGATACATTTTTGAAATTTCTTACCTCTCGATTAGGTTGAAATCAAATTGACTGCCTTGTTCACGTTTGGCGTGACATTCCGTCAGGTTCAGCTTCTGCTCCATGCCTCTGTGGCATGGTTGGTTTCAACTTATAACTATTAGGGCAGCCATACATAACTCGCGTTTGGGTTGATGCGATAAGAGCGACCTTTGCTTTTTGTAAGTCTTGGTGCTTCAATGCATAGCCATGGAGATAAGTTGATCCTTTAACTTTAAGTTTAAGCCGCTCTAAAAACTTAAGCATATAGGCCACTACCCGGAGGTCTCGGAGGAACGATGAAAATAGTTCAAGGATGTCAGTGTCATCCAGTGTTGCATGATAAGTGTCGATTTTTCGACTTTCTGTGGCAAGTATGTTGCGCTTGGGCGATTGTGGCCAAGAATCGGGAGATTTTCTTAACCATCGGTGGCCATTCCACCAGAGGGTGGAGGCGGCGAGATTCAGAGGTTTGCATACTCTTGTACCTAGATCAGCAGGATTGTCAGCACTGGCTACGTGTCGCCAAGTGGCTGATCGTACTAGGTCAAGTATTTGAGACGTTCTGTTAAAAATATACGTTTTCCACGCATGTGGTGGGTTTTCTAACCAGGCTAGAACTATCTCGGAATCGGACCATAAATATAATTTGTATTTCGCCATGTTTAAGTGGGTCTACACCATTGAAGCAAGTTTTGCTAGTAGCAGAGCGCCACAGAGTTCAAGTCGTGGGAGACTTAGCGTTTTTAGAGGCGCAACTTTCGCTTTTGCCGCTAGTAGGTGGCTTGTAGTTGCGGTATCGCTTTAGGTGCGCACATATATAGTGGCACAATATGCCTTTTCAGAGGCGTCGCATAAGCCGTGTAGTTCCACTTTGTATTCGGGGGAATAGTTTAACCACCGTGGAATTTGTATCTGCGAAATGTCGGTCAGATTATTAGCGAACTGAGACCATTTTTCTAAGCGAAGAGATTTCACTTGTTCGTCCCAGTCCGTTCGGTCTAGCCATAATTCTTGGATCAGGATTTTCGCTTGTATCATAACTGGCGAAAGCTATCCTGCGGGGTCGAAATGTTTTGCCACCGAGGATAAAATTTGTCTCTTTGTAATGGCGGATAATGCGGATATTGACTCTGTAGTATATGAAAACTTGTCAGATATCGCATTCCATTGTATGCCTAGTGTTTTTGTTGTACTTTTCTTTTCGAATATAAGGAAATTAGTATCCAGTAAATGATCTTTTGGAATATTTTTATATTTTTTAAAATATTTGGGTGATTAGCTGTTCTTTTTTAATGGAAACCATGCGATGTTGAGGGCATTTATTACCTGTGATAAAGTCTCGTATGCTTGTGGAAGACTGTGTCTTCCAGACAGGATATCGTCTACATACTTTTGCGTTTTTAAGACTTGTGTTGACAGAGGAAATTCTGACTTTGTGCCTTCTGCCAGTTCGTGTAGTGTACGAATGGCTAGATATGGAGCACAGTTTACGCCAAAGGTAACTGTTTTCAATTTAAAGTCGCGTAGTAGACTATTGGCAGATTTTCGGAAAATAATCCGCTGAAAATCTTGATTATCTTTATGTACGAGTATTTGTCGATACATCTTTTCGACATCCCCATTGAATACGTATTTGTATATACGCCAATTTAATATGAGGAGGATTAAATCTGGTTGGAGTGTGGGTCCCGTAAATAAAATATCATTTAGGGAATTCCCCGAGCTAGTGGATCTTGAGGCATTAAAAGTTACTCTAACTTTTGTTGTTTTGTTCGATGGAGACAACTACTGTGGGTAGTAGTACTCTACTATGATTTTCGCTGTGTAGCGTTTGAGTTTTTAATGCCTTTGAACAGCATGGTGTCTCTTGGCAAATTGCGGAATTTTTTGTTTCGGTAGTTGCTGTTGCAACTAAACCCATGGCTTTTTTTGAGAAAGCGCTACTTTGAGGTGTGTTGGGAAAGTTATTGAGGTGTAACATAGAATAATGCCTTTTGTGGCAATATACGCAAATGATTCTGCTTTCGCAAGTATTAAGATTGTGTGAGTGGGACAAGCAGTTTGTACAGAGTCTTTTGATCTGACAAAGTTGTTCCTTTTATGTATTTATTTTGTTCAGATGTGAACGATTGAATTTTGAAAAAACTTCTATTTAAATGATTATTGCTTCCAGCTTGTGGTCTATTGAAGCTTCGATTTAGGTCGTGTTGAACGTTTTTAGTTCTGATTATTTTTTTGTCTACCCTTTCCGCAATTTAATATTGGGTAGTTAAGAAATCTTTCATCTGCTGCCACGTTGGGCATTTTCTTCTTGATGAGAGCGATTGCTCCCCTCAAAAGTAACGATTTTTCTGGTAATGCGGTGGTACATATGTTTACCAGAATGGGATCCCAATTGAGTGTGGGAATATTTTGCGTCGATAGAACCGACAAACAATTCGAAACAGTGGATTCCAGTTTGATGAATTATTCGCTGATTACTTTTTGAATTTTATTCAAGTTTCTAAGTATCCTTACTTGCTTGTCGACCAATATTCTCTCATTTTCATATCTTGACCTTAGAGCTTCCCAAGCTAAATTGAAATTATCGTCATTTAATGCGAAATGCTTGACTATTACGCCTGCTTGACCTTTTGTTTTGTATCGAAGGTGATACAATTTTTGCGCTTGTAATAATTTAGGATGGCTTATGTACACGGTTGTAAACACGTCTCGGAAGGACGGCCATTGTTCATAACCTCCATGAAATATTTCTGTATCACACGCTGACACTTTGAGATGAATGCCTGAACTTGCCTCTTGTGCTTGCAATTGTGTAAACTCTACTATATGCAATCGACTTTATAAGTATTAATTAATCTGATATAATTGCTTTTGTGTCTTCATACTGGTCTAAGCAGTTTTCGTATTTGGAGTAAGCCTAGGATTTGGAATTTTCAGGTAGATCTGAATCATCAGTTTCTACTATTGCGTCGTATGCTGCTTGGAGGCGTGTCCAAAAATTGTCAATAGATTTATTTTTGATTTCTAGTACCGATTCAGAGTTGTCCTGAATCGGTGAAGATGCAAATCAAGTGCAGTATTTAATTAAGCTGTCACTCCTTTTTTTGCTTTGTAGCACCTTGCTTAGAGCGTATAGCTTCTGCAGGTGTACATGGGCTTTTGCCGTATTGATCATTTTCGGAATTCTTAAGAATTCTGCTTTAGATTCTTTTGAGTCTATGCTCATTCAGAAAATTTAAATTAATAAAATATATATATTAGGGTTTGGCTAAATGAGATTTGAAGTTGTAAATAATTTCGTCTATCTTGGAACCAGTTTAAACACCACCAACAATGTCAGCCTGGAAATCCAACGCAGGATTGCTCTTGTCAACAGGTGCTACTAAAAGTAAAGTCCTCTCTCGACGAACAAAAGCTAAACTCTATAAGTCGCTCATAATTCCCGTCCTGCTATATGGTGCAGAAGCTTGGGCGATGACAGCAACCGATGAGTCGACGTTACGAGTTTTCGAGAGAAAAATTCTGCGAAAGATTTGTGGTCTTTTGCGCATTGGCCACGGTGAATATCGCGTTCGATGGAACGATGAGCTGTACGAGATATACGACGGCATTGACATAGTTCAGCGAATTAAAAGACAGCGGCTACGCTGGCTAGGTCATGTTGTCCGGATGGATGAAAGCACTCCAGCTCTGAAAGTATTCGACGCAATACCCGCTGGGAGAAGCAGAGGAAGAGGAAGACCTCCACTCCGTTGGAAGGACCAAGTGGAGAAGGACCTGGCTTCGCTTGGAATATCCAATTGGCGCCACGTAGCGAAAAGAAGACACGACTGGCGCGTTGTTGTTAACTCGGCTATAACCGCGTAAGCGGTATCTACGAAAATTAAGAAGAAGAAGATTTGGTACCCAATTTTCGTTCACTATAACATAAGAAAAAATTTAAAACGTCATAAAAAAACTGACACATACCCTTTGAGGGTTTTACTATACTGACCTAGTACCATCACCCTGACTTGGAATTTCTCACCCCCCCAGATTAGCTGTTGTACTGTGAAATTTAAAAGGCCATAAAAAAACAGACACATACGAACGCCAAACCCTTTGAGGATTTTACTATACTGACTTAGTACCATCACCCTGACTTGGAATTTCTCACCCCTCAGATTAGCTGTTGTATTGTGTAATCGAAGCTTACGCATTGCCGCTGTGGTCCTCGCGCCTTTTGGTTTAAATTAAGACTAACTTGTGTTAATAGTTCCGAAGTATTATTCGAATTGAAAATAAAAAGGAATTAAAAGTACTTGAATCTCAACATCCTCTGTTGTAAAGCCATTGGAAAATCGAAATTAATAAAATATCAAATCAGCATTGAAATTACTTTTATATACTTAACCGTGTGTTTTATTGCAATTTGTGAAAGTGGTAAGTGTGTCAAAGACAAAGTGAAGTATGCACCTACTCAAACAATGCTACTTTAAACATTGGTCCTTCGAGACGCAAAGAAAGGCACTATTATTAAAGTGACACATACAAAAATACAAAAAATTAAAGGTGCGGTGACATATAAATGTTAATTTACATATGCAAAAAAATTGTTTTCTATTTCAAGGAAAAAAATATATAAAAAAAGGTGCGGTGACAGATACACATATATACATATCCAAAAAAAATTTTCAAGAAAAATAAAATATATAGGAAAAAAAAAGTTCCGTGAGGTGACATATACATCTTAATATATAAAAATCACGTGTCACGTTGTTTGTTTTCGATGGACTCCTAAACTACTGAACCGATTTTAATGAAATTTTTAACACTGTGTGCAGTTTGGTCCAACTTGAAAGATAGGATAGTTTTTAATTCTCCTTATAGTCGTATGATTTATTTTTTGCAAATTATTTGTTTATTATTAGCAAAGAGCTATCCACCAGTTGGTGGCGCTAACAGCGGTATTGAGTAAGTGCGGTATGTTACAGTAGATGGCGCTACATTTCTTTCTAAATTTTCATGGATTTAGGCTGTCATAACAAAAGCTGCCACTTGCTAAAAACATTAAATGAAAATGCGTTGTTTGAAGTTTATATTATTTGTGGTAAAGTTATACGAATCTATGACTTCCAATATTCTAAATTTAAGAAAAAATCACATACAATCCGTGAAATAAATAAAGTTATGTACATATGTATGGTCAGACAAATAAGCAATGCTGCCACTCTTTTCCAGTAAATCTTCCTCGAATTTGGGAGATTTCAGAGGAATTTAGGAAATCGCAGAGTTGATTTCTGCATGTATTTCCTAAATGCAAAAAAAATTTCATTTAGTTGCATTTAGGTATAGAATTTTGTATGGCTAATGCCCGGTTTCACAGTCCATTCATAAAAATATGTTTGAAATATTTAAATTATAACGGACAATACATAAATTTGCGAGGAAAATTATATCAAAAATTGATGAAAACAAAAGAACCTCAAATTTCATCACTAGCGAGTCGGAGCACTTATGGGAACTGAAGGAAAAGTATAAGCTGTTATTGAGTGCAAACGAACGGACACTTGCCCTACGATACGAAAGATGTCGCTGAAAATTCAAAGGAAATTCAAAACAAAAATCAGCTGTTATTTAAGCATTGCTTAAGCCTCCCATTTTCAGTGCCTAAGCATAACCTAAGTATGAACTGTAAAACACTATTTTCCTTTTTTATTATATATTAAATAAAAGAAAGTTGTGTTAGTTACACCATTTAAAACTCAAGAACAGCTTAGCCGATTTGGTTGAAAATTGGTGGAGAGGTAGCCTAGAACCGGCGTAAGGACATAGGATACCTTTTACCTCTTTATACCAAAATTTAATAAAACTCATAAATACAAAATTTATATTTCAAATCATAAGCATTTGTTCAAAATTCATGTTTGTAGGAATCATTTGAATATATGCGTACAATTTTAAACAGATTCTTCCTCAAAAATAATACAATTGCTAAGTATTTGGAATAGTAGAAAAGAACTGGAACCAAATACGCAGTGAAATAGATTATAACTGGCTCAGTAAAACTGATGTCATAACCTTTCCAGCGGACTTTTTCGTCTTTCCACGCCTGAGAACCGGTTCATCATGTGCAGTCCACTAGAATAACTGTCGATCAGACTTCAGTGGGAAATGATAGAGCTATGTTTCTATTGTCAAACACCGACGCAAAAATTCGGTTTTATTACGATTAAAGAGCACTCAAACACTTCTCAGAATCAGTTATTCGTTGGGTTTGTTGGATTATGAACTTGCGAGGCACACACTTTGCCCAGAGCTTTCGCCTCTTTAAGCTTAGCAAATATCTTTTCATCGGTGGATTTCCATGAGCCAAAATACAACAGTATTTTCACAAAAAAAGCAATGCTTCATTGACACACGAAATGTTTTATGATCCATTTTTTTGTAAACTAACACAAGCTGTTTGACAAAAATTCAAAATCTCCTTAACTAATAGTTATAATCCAACTAATAGAAATCATGTACATAGATGGTAGTTGTAGTATTTTCAGCCACAGTGAAACGTGGACGGGTCTTCTAGTATATATAATAAAAAAAACCGGTTTGAAAAACGGACACAAAACGGTTCCGTGGTGTGATTCCCAAATCAAAATCAAAAAAAATAAAAAATAATTACAATAATAAAACAAAAAAAGGGTAAACCGTGTGTGCAGTTATAAAAAAAAGTACAATATACATATATGTATGTAAATATACATATACATACAAGACAGTGCTAAAACCCAAAAAAAAAAAAGAATTACGAAAAATCGGGCGGGAAATATTTTATCAAAACAAAAAAAACCACACAGGCGCGAAGCTCAATACATGAATAAAACAAAATCTTTGTGAAAAGTAAATATTATTATTTTAAATAATTTACGCTTATTTGCATATATGTATTTTTGAAATTTACATTTGATCCCTCTGAAAACTGTATACGATCCTGTAAATTTTAATAGAACGGTTGCTACCAAACTGTCCGAACTTACGGTTGATTTCCGGGAAACCGAAAACAGTTTGGTACATTACATATGTACATCCAAATATATGTATGAACGGTATATACATAGTATGATATACATATATGTATGTATATATATATACAGTACTTATCCAAGAAATTACGAACGAAAACAAAAATTTAATATTTTTAATATAATTTAATAATATTGAATATGATTCAATACAAAAATATGATAATTTAGAAAAGCATATAAAAAATATTTTTTTTTTAAATACGCCAAATATTTATGTTTTTATTAATTATTAAAGTTAGAACTCCGCATTCGTTCGTAATTTATTGGACAGGTACTGTATATATAATTAAATACATATATACCGACATATACATATCTGATAAAAGGCCTACTTATGCTTACATTTGTGTATCTAAACACACAACATTATAAATAAAAAAAAAACAAAATTTCAAGTATTCACTTGACAAAATTTTCCGGCAAAGGGGTATTGCCATTACTCAAAACAGTATAAGCAGGATTGTGCAAAAAGTAAGCTAGGGCAATTGCGAAATTTAAAAAGAGAAAAGAAAAATAACAAAACCAAACATACATATATGACAATAGTTACCACTTTCATATGTATGTACATACCTTACATTCCGAAACAAAGTGAGAAACAAAATTAAGGCGACATACACCCACATGTATGTATAAACAGCATAACTAAAATGTTTACATATTGACCAAAAGTGCATACCTGCACTTCACCGATTTTCTATTCCCGCGTTATCCGTACGGCAAATATTATATACATACATACATACATACATACGGCATACAATTTGCTATGCCGGTATATACAACGTACGTAGGGTACAAAATTTAAGTAAAATTTCACAAATTTTACAAAATTCCGGAAAAATAAAGCGGTAAATGCGAAATTTTAATTTATTAAATATTTTAAAATTTGCTAATTAAAAAACAAAAAAAAAAATTTAGGTCAAAATAAAACAAAAAGTTTTAAGAGTTGGTAGAAAGAAAAAGCAAATACATGCATACGTATTGTCATTTTCAAGTGTTCACACACACATACTTATATTCAAAGACCAAATCGGCACCTGTCCAGCAATACCTCTTGTTCTTGTTAAAGCACAAGCAAGCAGGATTGCAAACAAAACAAAAAAAAATAAATTTTTAACATCTTACGTATGCACATAAACACGCACATATTGTGCAAACTCATATACAAAGGTCATCAACCTTTTTCTCATTTTACATTATCGCTCGTATACGCAAGTATTTACTAACGAGTACGAAACATTAAATAAAATAAAAACAAGAACAAACTAATAGCTAAAGCCATAAGCACCGGGAATAAATGAAACGAAATACGCGTTCGTTATTTGATACATTGCGTATACGACAAAAATAAAAAAAAAAAGTTTTATCTTAAAGATTTCAGGCGTACTTATTACACTGTGGAACATTTTTGGGATTCTTGTCAGGGGGGTGAGAAATTCCAAGTCAGGGTGATGGTACTAGGTCAGTATAGTAAAACCCTCAAAGGGTTTGACGTTCGTATGTGTCAGTTTTTTTTATGACCTGTTAAATTTTTTCCTTATCTTGATGTTTTTTCGCTTAGTTGTAACATTTTGCCAAAAACGTAGTTTAACATAATTCGCGAACCACATTATCTATTTTTCCAATCCATTAGACGGTTGTAGCAGCTTTGACACACTATATTTGGTACCCAATTTTCGTTCACTATACTATACTATATAGAAAAAATTTAAAAGGTCATAAAATAAACTGACACATACGAACGCCAAACACTTTGAGGGTTTTACTATACTGACCTAATACCATCACCCTGACTTGGAATTTCTCACCCCCCAGACAATAATCTCAAAAATGTTCCACAGTGTTATCAGAAGTACACTAAAGAATTTTTTTTTCTCATACATGTATTTCAATTTTATCATATTATATAAATGGACGGAGATTCTTAGGAATCAAAATCAACACAATATTTAAAAGTACAAAAAATGATTTCAGAAGAAAAGAGCCCATGTACACCTGCTTTGCTACACGCTCAAAGCAAGGTGTTACAAAGCAAAAAAAGATGAAATTTATTTCATATACTAAGTTTATTGCTGAGAGTGACAGTCTAATTCGATACTGCACTCGATTTTCATCTTCACCGATTCAAGACAATTCTGAATCGGAATTAGAAATAAAAAAAGAAAATCCTTCCGGGACATGTTTACAGCCGTGTACATAAACCTTCCAAAATTATCGCAAGTGCAAAAATTGTATCACCTCCGATACAAAACAAAAGGTCAAGCAGGCGTAATAGTCAAACAGTTCGCTCTTAATGACGAAAATTTCAATTATGCTTGGGAAGCTCTAAAAGCTCGTTACGAGAACGAAAGAATGTTAGTCGACAAACAAGTCACAATATTAATGAATTTACCAAAAATTCAGAAAGAAACAAGTGAAGAATTTATAAAACTTCAATCCACTGTTTCAAATTGTTTGTCGGTTCTATCGACACAGAATATTCCCACAGACAATTGGGACCCCATTCTGCTGAATATATGCACATCCGCATTACCAGAAAAATCGTTACTTCTGTGGGAGCAATCGCTCTCCTCACGAAGAAAGTGCACAACGTGGCAACAAATGAACGATTTCTTAACTACCCAATATGAAATTGCGGAAAGGGTAGATAAAAAAAATGGTCAGAACTAGAAACGTTCAACACGATCTAAATCGAAGCTTCATTAGACCTCAAGCGAGTAACAACAACAACTTAAATCGTAGTTTTTTCAAAACACAAGCGTTCACATCCGAACAAAATAAACATACGTCATGCGAACTGTGTAAAGGAGGGCATAGGCTGAAATCTTGCGAGAAATTTAAAAAACTAAACATTAACGAAAGAAACAATTTCGTAAGAACAAAAAAACTTTGTACCAACTGTTTGTCACATGCGCATGCTCTCAAAGATTGCGAAAGCAAATTTAATTGCGTTTACTGCCATAAACGACATAACTCAGTGCTTCACATTACAAATTTTTCCAGCTTCGGTCAAAATAACGCTAATGTTAAAAGAGCTGCGGGATTAGTTGCAATTGCAAAATTGCCAAGAAGCACCATGCTGCTCAAAGGCTTTAAAAATTCAGACGCTACACAGCGAAAACCAAAGCAGTGTATTATTACCTACAGCAGTGGTCTCCATCGAGCACCGAGGAGAACTGTTTAAGCTTAGGGCCTTAATAGACCAAGGATCTCAACGATCATTTATAGCGTCTAGGGCACAAAGTAGGCTACAACTGCCAACAAAACTAACTAATTTTGAAATTACGGGAATGGGCGGAAGAGTAGTACAAAACTCAAACAAAATCTGCCTCATTACCCTTATTTCCCCCCAAGCGGATAAGCGCATACAAGCAGAAGCTATTGTCTTACCGCAACTAACAAACATGCTTCCAAGCTATCATATAAATAGCAAGCATTGGCAAAAGGTTTCACACCTTAAGTTAGCAGACCCCAACTGCAACACTCCCGCTCAAATAGACATTCTATTTGGCAGCGATCTCATCCCATAAATTATTCTCGAAGGTGTTGAGAAAATTACAAAAACACTTCTGGCGCAAAATACCATTCGATGGGTCCTAAGCGGAGTAGTTGCGGAACCAGTCACAACAATGACAACTAATTTTGGGAGTTAGAAGAACTCCCCCGATATCAATCACAACCCCAGAAGATCGATATTGTGAGGATTTTTACAAATCCACAACTACTCGATTAGATAATGGCCGGTACGTCGTACGACTACCACTAAAGCCAGAATTTCCCCACACACTCGCCTTAGGTCATTCTCGTAACTCTGCTATCCAACAGTTTTTAAGTATGGAAAAAAACTACTTAAAAAAGGCGAGCTAAAACCAGAATACGATAGGGTTTTAGAAAAATACCTCCATTTAGACCACATGGAGGAAGTCAGCCCTGGCGATAAAATTATAAAAAGCAAGTACTATGTACAAGTAAATGACATTTTATTTACGGGACCCACGCTTCAGCCAGATTTAATGCTCCTCATACTAAATTGGCGTATATACAAATACGTTTTCAATGGGGATGTTGAGAAAATGTATCGACAAAAAGTCGTACATAAATATGATCAAGATTCAATAGTCCACTACGCGACTTTAAATTAAAAACAATTACTTTTGGTGTAAACTGTGCCCCGTACCTCGCCATTCGTACACTCCACGAACTGGCAGAAGACACAAAGTCAGAATTTATTCTGGCAACACAAGTGTTGAAAACACAAACGTATGTAGACGACATTCTGTCTGGAAGCCACAATCTGCCACAGGCATACGAGTCACTAGCACAAGTGACACAAGCGCTCAATACAGCAGGGTTTCCGTTGAAAGAGATAACATCGAACCACCCTAATATTTTAAAGGACATACCTAAAGAAAATCTATTAGACACTAATTTCCTTAAATTCGAAAAGGAAAGCACAACAAAAACTTTGGGGATACAATGAAATGCGATATCTGACCAGTTTTCATACACTAATGAGTCAATATCAGCACTATCAGCTATAACAAAGAGGCAAATTTTATCCTCGGTGGCAAAACTTTTCGACCCCGCAGGATGGCTTTCGCCAATTATGATACAAGCAAAAATTCTAGTACAAGAATTGTGGCTAGACGGAACTGACTGGGATGAACAAGTGAAACCACTTCGTTTAGAAAAGTGGTCCCAGTTCGCGGGTAATCTGAATGATATCTCACAGATACAAATCCCACGATGGATAAATTATGCCCCAGAGCACGAAGTCGAACTACATGGCTTCTGTGATGCCTCTGAAAAGGCATATTGTGTCACCATCTATGTGCGCACACAATCTGACACAGCGACCACCAGTCACCTACTGGTAGCCAAGGCAAAGGTGGCTCCGCTAAAAACAATAAGTCTGCCACGACTGGAACTATGTGGTGCGCTACTACTAGCCAAACTCGTATCAATAGTGCAAACGCATCTAAATATGACCAAATATAAATTGTATCTCTGGTCTGATTCCGAAATTGTATTAGCCTGGTTAGAAAAACCTCCACATGCATGGAAGACGTATATTTCCAATCGAACGTCTCAAATCCTTGACCTGGTGGGATCAGCCACTTGGCGACACGTGGCCAGTGCTGACAATCCTGCCGACCTAGGTACAAATGGGTGCAAGCCTCTGCACCTTGCAAAGTCAAAGTCGAAAGTCGAAAAATCGACTCTTTTCACACGATATTGGGTGATACTGACATCCTTGAGCGATTTTCATCCTTTTGCTCGGTACGTTGGACGACGTGGTTTTCCGTCCAAACTTATGAGCGACAATGGAAAAACCTTTATCGGGGCTCAAAGAGCCACAGAAAAACAGTTTGTGGACTTTATTAAACAAGTCTCTCCTGATATTGTACAAAAGAACGCTCCCCAAGGCATTAATTGGCAATTCATCCCCCCAAGAGCTCCAAGAGCCCCAGCACTTAAAAAATGTAGCTGGAAACTACAAATTTAATTATGAAGAATTTACAATACTATTAATTCGCATTGAAGCCGTTCTCAATTCACGGCCACTAACAACACTCTCGCAAGATCCCTCAGATTTCACAGCCCTAACTCCAGGGCACTTTCTCAAAGGAGCACCCATTGTGGCCACACCTGAGCCAGGCGTGGAGTCGCTATCCTTATTAAATCGATGGGAGAGAATTAAAATTCTCCATCATAATTTCAGTCGTAGATTGAAAGTCTGTTGTAAAGCCATTGGAAAATCGAAATTAATAAAATATCAAATCAGCATCATGTGCATATAGAATGCGATAAATCTTTTAGGTGCAATTATGCTTGTTCTTGTTTAACAAGGAACAAGAAAAATGCTTAGAAATCGCCAAATTGGACTTTCAATATATATATGTACATATTTATCAGAGACCTGCATTGAGTATGATCGATTCGGTTTGATCAGCCTCGCTCAAAACGGTCACAACTCAGCACAGCGATTCGCCACAAAATTGTTCAATCGAGTTTCGTGCTCAAAACGAAGGAGTTCGATCAATTGATTTGATTGCTCTGCTTACTGGTTTAAACTGATTTTTTGGTTCCGGTTTGATGATTGGAAATTATTGTACAGAAAAAGACGATAAAGTCCAACGATGCACGTAAACTCAGACATCGATCAAGTGTGCGTTTGAATTGATTGTGATGGAACCAATCAGGTCGAGAATTTCCCTGCGAATATGTATGTATGTGCATAGTTTGTATGTACATATTTGTGTGTTTTAACACACTCAAACCAAATGACTGAATTAATGGATAAGATTGGGAACTATCTGTGCAATAATTATCTAACTCTTATTGTAGATAAATCCAATTATATAACTTTTGGTGTCTATGAAGACAGTATACCAATTTGAAAATTTGACTTAAAATTTTGAGATAAGGATATATGATAAGGTAATTAGCAGGGTTGAGCATTGTAAATAATTGGACCTAATTTTTGACTGCCACATGAGATGGTATGAAAATATCTAAGAGGTCATAAAAAAACTAGATACTTTATATTTACATTCTCTAAGTTCAGAAACATAATGAATAAAAAAACACTGAAGAAGATTTACTACGCCCTATTCGATAGTATTGTTAATTATGGTATCATTGGCTGGGGCGGTAGTTATAAAAATGTAATGAACATTCTTGTAAGAATTCAAACTAAATTAATTAGTGTTATTTGTACACAAATACTAGGTATTGAAGATAAATTCATAATAGAACCTTTATTCTATCATTACGATTTCTGTAAAAAAGAATATTACAACTACAAGGGTATAACCAGAGCTAAGTCTTTAGTATTACCAAAGATTAATAAGAACATAGCATATAAGAACTCAAAATATATAGCAGTTAAGTACTATAATAAATTACCAATGGAATTAAAGTCACTAAACATTAAAAGAAAAAATGATAAAAGAAAAATTGTAAAGTGGATTGTAACGCTATAGATTAAAATTTAGAACGCAAAGTCGTTGCATAATTTTAATAATGCTTGTATGGAATAAGATAGAAAATTGTAACAACTAGTTTTCCAGGCCTATGAACAGGTGTTAACTGTAAGACCTCTATAGGTGCATACTATTTATTTATGTATATACATACTTTGTATCCTGGTGATTAAATAAATAAATAAATAATAAAAACAAGTTGCGATGCATAAAATTATCCAAAACATTACTGCATATAAGTATTTCTTTATTTTTAACGCTTAAAACTAAAATTCAATTAATGCTTAAAATTAATAAACAAAGGTAATGCTAAAAATATTAGGGAACACAAATTTCAAATTTTAATCACTTCTTCTTTGAAATCAACAAAAACTTAAAATTAAAAAAAGGTTTATTTTCTGGTTTCAATCTTAATCGCTAAAACTTTTATAAAATAAATTTAAAAACAATAAGCTATCAACTGAACATGGTCGGAGCCTATTGTTTTTTCAGTTATAATATTTCCAGCTAAAGAAAAAGAACGCTCAGCGGCTGCGCTGCTGGCAGGAACCACCCGGTATGACCAAACGGTATGATTGTCGTCGAGCTGAATACAAGCAATATTCTCGAACATTCTTTACTGCTCACACAAGGCTTTCGATCGAACAAAATCATTACGAAACAAGCAACAGTGATTGGAACCGAATGTTCGCTTTGAGCACGCTCGCTTACGATCATTCATTTTTGTTGAAGCAAAGTTTTGCGTCACAAAAAATCCGAGTCAATGATCGGGTTTGAATGAAACAAGTAAGGAAGGGCTTAGTTCGGGTGTCACCGAACATTTTATACTCTCGCATGATATATCACATTATCGAGATTTCATTATCCGTCATTTACATATTTCTCAAATACCGTCTTTTTGTAAAGTTTTATTCCGTTATCACCATTGGTTGCTAAGGTATATATTATACAGAGAAGGCATCAGATGGAATTAAAAATAGCGTTATATTGGAAAAAGGCGTGGTTGTGAACCGATTTCACCCATATTCATTCATTGAAATCGGTATAGTAGTTCCTGAAAAAAGCCTGGGTGCAGCTTCTTTCTGCCATTTCTTCCGTAAAATTTAATGTTTCTGACGTTTTTTGTTAGTCTGTTAGCGCACTTTTAGTGATTTTCAACATAACCCTTGTATGGGAGGTGGGCGTGGTTATTATCCGATTTCTTCCATTTTTGAACTGTATATGGAAATGTCTGGAGGAAACGACTCTATAGAGTTTGGTTGACATACAATAGTAGTTTCCGAGATATGTACAAAAAACTTAGTAGGGGGCGGGGCCACACCCACTTTTCCAAAAAAATTACGTCCAAATATTCCCCTCCCTATTGCGATCCTTTGTGCCAAATTTCACTTTAATATCTTTTTTTATGGCTTAGTTATGACACTTTATAGGTTTTCGGTTTTCGCCATTTTGTGGGCGTGTCAGTAGGCCGATTTTGCCCATCTTCGAACCTAACCTTCTTATGGAGCCAAGAAATACGTGTACCAAGTTTCATCATGATATCTCAATTTTCACTCAAGTTACAGCTTGCACGGACGGACGGACAGACGGACGGACGGACAGACAGACATCCGGATTTCAACTCTACTCGTCACCCTGATCACTTTGGTATATATAACCCTATATCTGACTCTTTTAGTTTTAGGACTTACGAACAACCATTATGTAAACAAAACTATAATTCTCTCCTTAGCAACTTTATTACGAGAGTATAAAAATTGTGATCGTTGCAGCTCTCTGGTATGTACATATGTATAGAGAGGTAAGTAGTATGCGAACTATTTAATTTGTTTCCCAAATATTGTTTTTATTTACCGCACCGTTTATTTATTTTCCTTCTCTGTATTATATAACTAGCTGACCCGGCGAACTTCGCACCACCTAATTATTGGAGGCATATTTAGTAAGTCACAAACACACGACACAATACTTTTTTAATTTTATTGAAATTTGCTGCTTTTAGATTTTTATAAATATTAAAGAATTATAGGATAGATGCACAGCAAAGAGACGTTAACATTTCAAGTGACATTTTACCATAGAAAATTTTTTTTGAGTGAATACTGACAAATATTTACACTATAACTATCAAACTACATCTGTCGTTTTTTTTTTTGACGATGGCCATGGTTAGGAAAAGAAGAAGAACTACATCTGTCATCGAGAAAATAAAGAATTCAAACAACTATAATATAGTTATAGTGAAGCTATATATCCCTCAACTCCTTAAAATGCATTGTCCGTTTTGTAAAAAGTGGATGGAACGGCAGAAAAAATAATAACTGTCCAGATTGTATTAAATTATTATTAAGATGCGACGAATGCTACAACATAATCGCTGTTACCTTCAGATTTTGTACCAAGTGTGGTAAGAATGTAGAACGAATAATACGCGTGAACAGGACAAAAGTACAAAAAATATATTAAAGCAAAAGCTGCTATCTAAACCAAAACACGTTTCTACAATGCCATCTTCATCATCTGAGGAGACATTCTGTGAATTATATTTATCGGCCGAAGACATACAGGACATTCAAGTTATTGAAGACAGCCAAAAGCCCAACATCAAGAATGTTCTGGTAGATATTGATGTTATTGAAGACAGCCAGCAGCTCAACATTGATAATGTTCTGATCGAATCAGATTTGTCCGATTCGCTTAGTACTTACACCATATTATCATGTCCTGGCGATCCAAGTGGTTCCCAAGTAGATGGAGCCAAGTTGATGGAAATAAAGAGTTACTAATACACGTTGACATTAAGGATCCAAAAGCACATATTATATACATATTAAGTCATTTATTTATATTTATACTCTTCATATACAAAAATTTAAAATTTTCTTGGATGTGCTCGTTTCTGGACTGTGAACATGATAAACAAATCTTTGCTTAAATTAAATACAACACAGTTATGATCATATAAAGTTAATTAATATAGTGCTTTCTGGTAGACAATATTTTTAGTTTTTTTTTTGCGGTGCGTAAATAAATAAGGATGTTGGTTTTCCGACACGCGAACACGCAACGTATAATTGTCCATGTGTGAAACAGGGAAACTCTAAGTTTATTCCGCAAACTTGCAATGATTGGCCTTGCGATTTATTTATGGTCACCGAAAACGCCAGACGCACGGGAAATTGCAACCTCTTAAAATCAAATGGCAAATCCGTTGGAATCATAGGTATTCGTGGGATTAAGACATCCTCTCCTTTGTATTTTCCTTTGATTATTTTAGCTTCGATGATGTTATTCATGAGTTTCTTCACAACCAATCTCGTTCCATTGCAAAGTCGAGGTTGATTAATATTACGCAGCATGATGACAACTCACCCTACTTTTAATTTCAAATTATATGGTGGTAGTCCAGGCAAGTTAAATGAATTTAAAAATTCTGTAGGATAGTTGACTACGTCATCCTGGTTTGTGGCCGTGTCAACTGATTTGTACGTAAACAACTCTCCTGGAAGGAAATTCTGAATGGTAGCATTGAGATCATCGACATCTTTGTTTTTTGCTGCCAATATCGCTCGTTCACTTAGCCAATCGTGGTTATTATATTGTTGTTTAATGTCCAGAAAAACACGCTGAATAAGCTCCTTTTTCGATTCTGTGAAGTGACAGAAATCTGTGGGAAAAGTCATTAATCCGGTCGAGCTGTCAACTGCGACCTTACCATTGCCAATATCCAGCAACTGCTTCGAAAACACAGTCGCAGTTTGATCTTGTTGCAAAAACACTCGCATGTTAGTAGTTAATTGTAGTGTCTTTACGTGCCGCCACAAACTTGATGATTTTAGACATGCGTTTATTTCGTCAGCAACAGTCGATCGAGGAATTACTGGAAGAGTCTGACGAAAATCACCTGACAACAGTATCATAGCTCCACCAAAAATGTTTTGGTTATCACGTAAATCTTTTAACGTCCTATCTAGTGCCTCCAGCGACCTCTTGTGGGCCATTGTTCATTCGTCCCAAATTATCAATTTGCATACTTGGAGAGTCTTCGCCATAGCGCTATTTTTGGCAATGTTGCAAACTGGCGTTTCGTTGATATGCATGTTTAATGGTAATTTTAAGGCTGAATGTGCAGTTCGTCCGCCTTCTAATAAAGTTGCTGCTATTCCAGATGAAGCCAACGCTAGGGCTACCTCATTTTGCGGTCGGATCTTTGCTAATAGCAATGAAATTAGGAACGTTTTCCCAGAACCCCCAGGATAATCAAGAAAGTAAATCCCCCCAGACAACCGTAATAATTGACATGCCTCACGGTAAGTCGCTCACAGATGTCCTTCAACTGTTCGCAATTGTTGAAAAGATGTCGGACCAGGAACATTCACCAATAACAATCTAAGATAATAACATTCATCGTTATTAGGATGTACTGTATATATACGGGCTATAGCATCTGTGGCAAATACATTTTCATATCCTTCAAGTGGTGTTACCTGTTTACGACGCCGAAAAGACTTTGATGATGCGTTCCATGTGTAGTAGCGCGGCATATCAGCATACAGCAAAGTGCGAGCGAATTGATCAGTTGCACAAATTGAGAAGAAACCTGTCAATGTGGTCACAGGTGGGCGTGCCGCTCTATCCACAGCGTTGTTTGGGTTGAAATACACTCGTTGTCCATTTTCTAAATGAACTGCCAAATGCAATACAGTGGGATGTCTTTCATGAATTGCAAACGAAAATATGCGCCAAATAGCCTCATTGCTGCTTACATAGCGACCCATCTGATAGTTAGACACTTCATCATTTGTGTTTGTTACTGCGAACACGGCCATGTCGCCACCTTTGTTAACATATTTACATATGTACTTTATGGATTTCACAGAGTTACAAAATTCCACGTTGATGTGAGCTTCAAAAGTTTTGGACAATATGGGCGAGAACGGCACAATCCAACGATTGTCTACATGAAAATCTTGTCCTTTTATCTTGACATCGGCAGATCGTCCACTGTCCTCAACTGATCGCCGACGATACAATGGGTAACCATCGATTCCCGAGATGGTTTCAGCAAGCAAGTTTCTCGGGTACCGTTTGGAGCACTTGCCGTCGGTGAGCTTTTGTTGAAAACTCCGCAAGGTCCATGTGTCATGTGTTTAGTTACTATCGTATGCAATTTTGGGTCAACCGTTTCATCAGGAATTTCGGCTGAAATAATGGAATCAATTTCTTCTGGCCTTATTTTGTCAACCAACCAGACTAATATATGAGCATGTGGCAAACCACGCTTTTGCCACTCAACAGAGTACATCCAACAACGTACTTGGCCATACACACGATGCTTTGTAATGAAATTCATTAAAGATTTTAATTTTTGCTTGTAAACTCTGGCTGTGATGTCATGCCTATCAAGTGGTGTTTGGTTGTGTAGCAGTTCTTTTTTTATTTCAATCCATTGTGGGTTACAGGTAAATGTAATAAATAGGTCTGGACGGCCATACTTTCGAACATAAGACATCGCATCTTGAGCGTACTCGTGCATGTGGCGCGGGCTTCCGATGTAAGTGGCCGGTAAAATTGTCATTCTTCCTACATTATTTACATTGCCGTCAGCATTGATTGCATCGCGAAGATGAATGTACTCTTCGGATCGAAGCTGCTGTTGGTTAAGACGGATGTATGTCAATCTTTCAGTCTCAATTTTGACGTGCATGTCCACTGCATACTGATGAAAGAGCCGTTGACACATCAAAATGTGATTTACTTCACCTTCACGGATCATGAGTCTGTATGCATAATAATTCATGGCACTGACTTTTTTGTATGTATCAGCACCTGGAAGTACATATGATAAAAAAATACATTTATATATTGAACATATAAAATATTTCATTTTTTATAATCTAATTACCTGTTGTTGGATTGACCATTTTGATATTAGAATGGTACCCATCTTCTTCCTGCCAGAAAATTAATGGGTATTGTAAAGCATCATAAGCTCTATGCATTTCATATACACGTTTCAATTCATTGTTCCGGCGATGAAGTAGAATATCTCTTGATTGCTAATTCTCTCCAACAACGGTAATAGCCACTTCATCTATTGTCGGTGAATTAAACCTCCTTGCATGCTCTCCAGCAGGTGTTTTGTCTGCTCTTATTACAATATTATGGCTGTCTGATGGCATCCGATCCAGTGCCATTTTGAACATCTTCACTAATTCATTATTCTCGTGAAGAAATGTTTGCAGTTGTTGGACAATGATTCGCTTGACGGTTGGATTATGACCACAATGTGTATCAACTTCCACATCTTGATTGCCCATAAAATAAATTTGCAAAAATTTATGATCTGCATGTGGCACTGGCAGCATTGCCCCCAGTAGGTGATGAATTTGTCCTTGTATCTGTAAATGTTTAAGAACTGGTTAAATTAATTGTGATACAAATACAAATTATAATTTCACTAAAACAATTATGGTATACTACCTTGAAAGTAGGCATGAACCCGTCTGCAGGTCCACTACTGTACTTTAATGCTTTACAATGTTGACAAATGATTAACATTTCTCCAATCGTCACAGATTTGTCGGCACTATAATCAAATTCCGGATCGTAGGAAAATGCTCCTCGTTCGAGGTTTACAGGAGCATTGCGTCTGCGGAATCGATTAAATTCGTTATCCCGTGCTCGCTGCTGTTGTGATCGTTGTGCACGAACTCGTTCCATTCTCCCCCTATCCACTTGATAGTTATTTACTCTTGAACGTAATTCTCCCATACTTGTACGACTGTTATCATTATCAGCATCTCGCTGGTCATTAGTGCGGTTGGAGCGTAAAGTAGCTCGTTGCACATTTACACGACTTCGACGACCTATGTCAGGTCGTTTTATTTTCCTCGGCATTGTAAGCAGCGAGAAGAAAATCACTTTTAGCAGTAATGTTTCTTTTTTTTAACATGAGATGACAAAACCAAGGATGTTAAAGTAGGAGCGCAGCAAAAAGTTTCTAAATTTATGGACAAAACAATGTAACGTTCGGATACACGTGCTTTTTACATGAGATGACAAAACAATGGAACGTTCGGATACACTTATTACTTACTTATTACTTTCTTATTTCTCCAATTAAATGTTTCTTTTTTTTAACATGAGATAACTAAACAATGGAACGTTCGGATACACTTATTACTTTCTTATTTCTCCAATGTTTCTTTTTTTTTAACATGAGATGACAAAACCAAGGATGTTAAAGTAGGAGCGCAGCAAAAAGTTTCTAAATTTATGGACAAAACAATGTAACGTTCGGATACACGTGCTTTTTACATGAGATGACAAAACAATGGAACGTTCGGATACACTTATTACAGGGCATCTCGACAGGATAGAATTTATAGAATACTAACTGTTATTGCCATTGCCAAATCTGTATGTGGGCATTTGCTATCATGATATAATCATTTGCGCAAAAGCGTAGGGTAGGTAGGTTCGAGATGATGTAGCGTATGCTTTGAGCTCTTGAAAAATTTATTTTATCATTTGCGAAATGCCGTCGGGTAGGTAGCTGATGTAGGGCACGTTTTGAGCTCTTGAACTCCTTAAATCTTTTGTGTGGAACATAAAAAAAGGATAAATACCCTTTTGTTTACAAATGTATTTTTGGAACAAATAAGATAATAACAAAGGATAAAGATCTTTTTTTACAAATGTATTTCTGGGAAAAATAAGAATTTATATTTTTGGACTACTATATAATAATTGTGGCATAACTTTTATATACCAATTAAAATAATAAATTTAAAATGAGAAATGATATTTTGATTTATGCTTGTATAAGTTTATTAAATTTAAGACTTCCCAACCCAATTTGCATAATATTTCTATAAATTAACAATATTAAACTAAATATTAAATGTTATTTTGAAAATGTACTTCATTTTTATATTATAACACAACCGTCTTAACTCGCTCTTCTAATTTTCGTATTACCAAAATTAAAATGCCGTCGGCATATGTGGAAATGGGATATGTTGCCTCTTCGAAATTTTCATATAAATGAAAACTGCGCTATTAAACTGCTGCAGAGACAGCTTCTAGCTTACCATATATGGCAAACTAAGTATGTAGTATTCTATATCTAGTAAGCAATGAGCAATGTGGAGTCTTCACAGGCAGAGATGCCCCGTTATTATAATAAAAGTATTTTTGAGAGTTGGTAGCACTGTAAGGTTGACACCATCAAACATGTCAACACATTAATTATATTTATATATTTTGAAATTTGAAATTGAAATTTAAATACACGATGTTATGAGCAAAGTTGATATTATGTTGTCGATTCAAAAGTCTTGTTTTAATGCGTTCTTCAATTGGAGTGGAACTGAGAGTACAAATACCGTCAAATGTTTGACAGCAAGTAAGTGGTCAACTTTTATATGGGAAAATGGAATTGTCGTTTTACTCTATCTTACTCGTAATTTTTCCTTAGTTGCTCACCGTTTAGACCTACCCTGGACTACGACAAACATTTTGAAACCAAAGTCAGCTCAATCGGCCCAGCCGTTCTCGAGTTTTAATCAGACTAAGGAACAACAATTCATTTTTATTTATATAGATAGATAGATAGATAGATAACGTCAGGTTTGTTAGAGCTTTGAATAATTTTACATTTTACATATTAGTGGCATCACCACTCTACCTCATCTCTCTACTGTCGTCCTACTGTCGTTGGCAAATATAAAAATATATTAAAGTTAGCGAGAGCGACAACTGTCGGCTTGCAGTCGTGTAGTCGTGCAGCTGTCAAAATAACTGTGTCCTTAAGAACGTGTGTATTTTAATATTTGACAGATGTCGTTTGCAGTCTGTCGCACTCATTGTGTTCAGCACATCAAGAACCCCGTAAGTAGCTGAAAGAAGGAAAGACGAATTGGAAGAATATGAGTAGGCATGCCATACACAGGAATTTACCCTACAAAACCAAAGTAAACGTATTCAGTACCTTTGATCCCATGCATATATGTAAAAATTTCTGGTTTATGTAAATATACTTGTACAATTCTATAACGCTATTTTAATACGGTTAACAAACATTTCGGATTTAACGAAAATAAGCCGGCATTATTTATTAACAAACTAGCTGACCCGGCGAACTTCGCACCGCCTAATTATTGGAGGCATATTTAGTAAGTCACAAACACACGACACAATACTTTTTTAATTTTATTGAAATTTGCTGCTTTTAGATTTTTAGGAATATTAAAGAATTATAGTATAGATGCACAGCAAAGAGACGTTAACATTTCAAGTGACATTTTACCATAGACAATTTTTTTTGAGTGAATACTGACAAATATTTACACTATAACTATCAAACTACATCTATCGTTTTTTTTTTTTTTGACGATGGCCATGGTTAGGAAAAGAAGAAGAACTACATCTGTCATCGAGAAAATAAAGAATTCAAACAACTATAATATAGTTATAGTGAAGCTATATATCCCTCAACTCCTTAAAATGCATTGTCCGTTTTGTAAAAAGTGGATGGAACGGCAGAAAAAAATAATAACTGTCCAGATTGTATTAAATTATTATTAAGATGCGACGAATGCTACAACATAATCGCTGTTACCTTCAGATTTTGTACCAAGTGTGGTAAGAATGTAGAACGAATAATACGCGTGAACAGGACAAAAGTACAAAAAAATATATTAAAGCAAAAGCTGCTATCTAAACCAAAACACGTTTCTACAATGCCATCTTCATCATCTGAGGAGACATTCTGTGAATTATATTTATCGGCCGAAGACATACAGGACATTCAAGTTATTGAAGACAGCCAAAAGCCCAACATCAAGAATGTTCTGGTAGATATTGATGTTATTGAAGACAGCCAGCAGCTCAACATTGATAATGTTCTGATCGAATCAGATTTGTCCGATTCGCTTAGTACTTACACCATATTATCATGTCCTGGCGATCCAAGTGGTTCCCAAGTAGATGGAGCCAAGTTGATGGAAATAAAGAGTTACTAATACACGTTGACATTAAGGATCCAAAAGCACACATAAGGATAAGGAAAACATATTCCCTTCGGTAGCTTTAATTCAAAAACTGTAAATGTGGAATTCCGAATTTTTTTGATCATCTTATGTGTTTCAAGGCTCTAGATTTAAAGCGATTTGTCACCTCATGAAAATATTTTTCTAGGTAAAGAACACCATTCGCACTGTGTAAGGCAACTAGTATACCTACCATGTCTATAATTATATAATTTTATGTTGCTTATATCGGGTGATTTTTTAAGAGCTTGATAACTTTTTTTAAAAAAAAACGCATAAAATTTGCAAAATCTCATCGGTTCTTTATTTGAAACGTTAGATTAGTTCATGACATTTACTTTTTGAAGATAATTTCATTTAAATGTTGACCGCGGCTGCGTCTTAGGTGGTCCATTCGGAAAGTCCAATTTTGGGCAACTTTTTCGAGCATTTCGGCCGGAATAGCCCGGAATTTCTTCGGAAATGTTGTCTTCCCAAAGCTGGAATAGTTGCTGGCTTATTTCTGTAGACTTTAGACTTGACGTAGCCCACAAAAATAGTCTAAAGGCGTTAAATCGCATGATCTTGGTGGCCAACACGGGTCCATTTCTTGAGATGAATTGTTCTCCGAAGTTTTCCCTCAAAATGACCATAGAATCGCGAAGCTGTGTGGCATGTAGCGCCATCTTGTTGATGAAGGGCACATGTCAGCAAGTTCCAGTTCTTCCATTTTTGGCAACAAAAAGTTTGTTAGCATCGAACGATAGCGATCGCCATTCACCGTAACGTTGCGTCCAACAGCATCTTTGAAAAAATACGGTCCAATGATTCCACCATCGTACAAACCACACCAAACAGTGCATTTTTCTGGATGCATGGGCAGTTGGCCACCAAGATCATGCGATTTAACGCCTTTAGACTATTTTTTGTGGGGCTACGTCAAGTCTAAAGTCTACAGAAATAAGCCAGCAACTATTCCAGCTTTGGAAGACAACATTTCCGAAGAAATTCGGGCTATTCCGGCCGAAATGCTCGAAAAAGTTGCCCAAAGTTGGACTTTCCGAATGGACCACTACTAAGAACTTGCAGCCGCGGTCAATCATGTTAAATGAAATTATCTTCAAAAAGTAAATGTCATGAACCAATCTAACGTTTCAAATAAAGAACCGATGAGATTTTGCAAATTTTATGCGTTTTTTTTAAAAAAAAAGTTATCAAGCTCTTAAAAAATCACCCGATAGCTAGCATTTCTGTACACTTGATAGCACATAAATATATCATAACAAAGTGATTTTCGGCATTGCCCAAATTTAAACAAAAATTTCGAATTATAAAGGCTGCGCTGTATACCAACAACTTGTACAAAAAAAAACCGGTTTATGCAAATAATAGAAGAGAGGAAAAATATATGGACCAACAAAACTTCCCTAGCTTAAGTAATGGGTTACCTAAATTAAATTCCACTATCAATGAGGCAAGTGACAACACTAAGCAGACTTATTCTAAAGTACTAAAAGGTCATACGAAAAATGAACAAAATGCGATGATAAAAATTGAACAGCTGCTAGAAAAACAAATAGAATTAACAAACACTCTACTTAACATGATGTCTCTACTTCTTAACAAGCTATGCAAGTGAACTTAAGATTAGCAATATGGAATGCCAATGGCATATCCCTTCTTACTCAAGAAGTTGAAATATTTTTAAATCTAAATTTTATTGACATTTTGTTAGTGTCAGAAACACACTTCACAAATAAAACATTCTTACAAATAAAAAATTATGATATAGTCGCCTCTAATCATCCAAATAACAGGGCTCATGCTGGCTGTGCAATCTAAATTAAGTCTTGTATCAAATATGACGCACTTGAACCAATTTAATCGCCGTCTATACAAGCTGCCGGAATAAAAATTAAATCTAACAATAATGTTTTACACATTTATGCTTTGTACTCATCACCAAGGCATAGTATAACAACCACGGAATATCATAGCTCACTCGGTCAAAGATTTTTTGTAGGAGGTAATTACAAAGCTAAGCATCGCTGGTGGGGCTCACGTACTACAAATCCAAAGGGTAGAGCTTTATAAATGTATTATAAAGAATAATTTACGAACTCTGTCAAGCGATGAGCCTACATACTGGCCGAGTGATCCATTAAAAATTCTTGACCTTCTAGATTTTGTTGCATACAAAGGTATTCCAACTCAACTGTTAGATGCTGTTAGCTCTGATGAACTAAGCTCTGATCACTCGCCTATCATAGTGAGTTACAACACTTCAGTTAATGTTAAGCAAAGAAAATATTTTGCTTTAAGCAATAAAAGTGAAATTAGAGTTTTTCAAGATTGGATATCGCAAACCATAATACTTAACACTTCTATTAAATCTCAAGTTGAACTGGATGATGCAGTTGAAGGTTTTACAAACCTAATTCACGAAGCAGCTTTTGCTGCTACTTCCCAAAAAAGTAATGAATTTACATCCCATAAACTGATTCATGTCTATGCAGAGATTAGATCATTAATTCAGAGTAAAATACGTTTACGAATAAAGTGGCAAATCAGTAGAAATCCAATTGACAAAACTAATCTAAATAAAGTCACAAAAGAGCTAAAAGAAAAATTAAAAGACTTCAAAAATAAATCGATTTCTGATTATATTGAGAGTATAAATTATAGAAACAATGAAGATCATAAGATTTGAAATGCTACAAAATATCTAAAAAGACTTGAAAAAAGAAATGTAAGACGGTAATAACGTTTGGTGTAGATCAGACATAAGCAAAGCAAATGCGCTCAGTAAATACCTTGAAGCTACGTTCACTGCTTTTGGTTGTAGTGGTAGCAACAATGATACTGCAATATTAGAATTTCTTGATATACCCTGTCAAGAATCTCTACCAATGAAAATATTACTTCATATAAAAAATCAGTTTGTTATCTTTATTCTCCAAAATATTTGCTGCGTAGAAACAGTCAAGAAACTTTCCTGCGATAAAATTTTCAGCACTTTCATATAAAAAAGTGCTAGTACGCAGCTCTCGGATACCTGGAAGAAATCTAGTACGCAGCTCTCGATAAAATTTACAAGAAATTTTGATACTTTTTCAGTAAAATGTGAATATGACAAACCTGGTTTTGCGAAGAAACATCAAATCAACAATTGTTTCTTAAAGGAAATTCGAAGTAATCGTGAAATTCATCATAAATTAGTTGAAATCAATATTATGAAGTATATTCCATTTTGAAATGTTCTATCGGGTGATTTTTTAAGAGCTTGATAACTTTTTTTAAAAAAAAAACGCATAAAATTTGCAAAATCTCATCGGTTCTTTATTTGAAACGTTAGATTGGTTCATGACATTTACTTTTTGAAGATAATTTCATTTAAATGTTGACCGCAGCTGCGTCTTAGGTGGTCCATTCGGAAGAGTCCAATTTTGGGCAACTTTTTCGAGCATTTCGGCCAGGAATAGCCCGAATTTCTTCGGAAATGTTGTCTTCCAAAGCTGGAATAGTTGCTGGCTTATTTCTGTAGACTTTAGACTTGACGTAGCCCCACAAAAAATAGTCTAAAGGCGTTAAATCACGCATGATCTTGGTAAAGCCAACTGCCCATACATCCCGAAAAATGCACTGTTTGGTGTGGTTTGTACGCTGGTGGAATCATTGGACCGTATTTTTTCAAAGATGCTGTTGGACGCAACGTTACGGTGAATGGCGATCGCTATCGTTCGATGCAAACAAACTTTTTGTTGCCAAAAATGGAAGAACTGAACTTGGTTGACATGTGGTTTCAGCAAGATGGCGCTACATGCCACACAGCTCGCGATTCTATGGCCATTTTGAGGGAAAACTTCGGAGAACAATTCATCTCAAGAAATGGACCCGTAAGTTGGCCACCAAGATCATGCGATTTAACGCCTTTAGACTATTTTTGTGGGGCTACGTCAAGTCCTAAAGTCTACAGAAATAAGCCAGCAACTATTCCAGCTTTGGAGACAACATTTCCGAAAGAAATTCGGGCTATTCCGGCCGAAATGCTCGAAAAAGTTGCCCAAAATTGGACTTTCAGGAATGGACCACCCTAAGACGCAGCTGCGGTCAGCATTTAAATGAAATTATCTTCAAAAAGTAAATGTCATGAACCAATCTAACGTTTCAAATAAAGAACCGATGAGATTTTGCAAATTTTATGCGTTTTTTTTTTAAAAAAAGTTATCAAGCTCTTAAAAAATCACCCGATATAAAAGCTACCAATCATCAACAACATTTCTTAAATCTCAATGAAAATATTTATGTTACCATACACATACACACATACATATTACGCGCAAAGTTTGTTTTCTTTGTTTATTCTCTCTTGCTCTTCTAACGTGGATCATTCACAATGCGTGAGCAGCTGTCAAAATTACTTGAGAAATAATGTATTTTTTTTTTCTTGACCAATTACTTGAGAGCTGCGTACCAACCTTTACGTACAGTTGATCTTATTTTATCAATATGACCACGGGTTATCCCGGACTGAGTCCCCCAAATTTGTGGGATTTCCTTTCCCAAAACACGCACTTTTGTATTTAATCACTTTTTTGAACTAAAAGTATAAAAGTCAATTTTGTGTGATTTCCTTTCCCAAAACACGCACTTTCGCATTTAAGCATTTATTTAAAATAAAAGTCATTTAAACATTTGTGGTTTAACTTAAAAGCTAGTTATAAGTTTTATAGTTTTTCTTAGGTTTCATTTCAGCAAGACACAAGTGCTTTTAATAGTAAACGTTGCTTATTGTTTTTCGCTCCAAGTTACATACTTTTCAGTTATTCTTAAACAAATTATTTTACACTCAAAGTTACATTTCAGTTATTCTTAAACAAACGTGTTGTAAATATTCAGAGGCTAAAAGCACAACCGCACGATGCCAAGTTCAAAATTCATGTGTCTTGTTAGCGTCCGTGGATTGGCTATCTCGGTCAAGTCAGGGTTGTTAATTATCGTACTTAGCACGGTTGCTGTTTATTTGTGCTAGACCTGGTTGATCGTACGGTCGAGGTTACTCGTCCCACATATATATATTATGTATATTAAAGTACAAAATTTTGCACATAGGTATGTATGTATGTTTTTTGTTTATCTTTTTATATTTTAGTTAATATTTTGATTTATGCAATCCTGCTTAATAATCTGGTTAAACATAAGGGGTACTGCTTGAAAGTTTTTAAACCTGTTTTGAATTCAGGAAGGTAAGTACATGTATTTAGGGATATATTTATATGAGTATATGCAATGATATTGAATATGAACATATATGTAGTGTACATATGTATGTGCTTGATAAAACTGCTGTAATTTTGAATTTACCGTATATTACATTAAACCAGTTTGGATACTGATTTTTCGTTAGGTTTTAAGCAGAAAAACCGTAACTTAAAACATACATATCTATGTGCATATACTAAATTAGAAGTGAAATTAATACGCTCACTTTGATTTGGGGTTAACGTATGTATATGTATGTATGTTGTCATTAATTTCTCATTCCTTATTTCCACCCAGTTCCTTCCAGTCTGCTGGCTACGAAAATGGCTTTGTAGTTTTTGTTGCTTTATATTTAGTTGAAATTTTTGTTCGCGCACGAATATTTGTTTTTGTTTTCTATTAAAGGTTGGTACGCAGCTCTCAAGTAATTGCTCGAGAAAAAAAATACATTATTTCTCAAGTAATTTTGGCAGCTGGTTACGCATTGTGAATGATCTACATTAGAAGAGCAAGAGAAAATAAACAAAGAAAACAAACTTTGTGCGTAATATGTATGTGTGTATGTGTATGGTAACATAAATATTTTTATTGAGATTTAAGAAATGTTGTTGATGTTTGGTAGGTTTTATACAACATTTCAAAATGGAATATACATACGTCATAATAATGATTTCAACTAATTTAGGATGAATTTGACGATTACTTCGAATTTCCTTCAAGAAACAATTGTTGATTTGATGTTTCTTCGCAAAACAAGGTTTGCCATATTCACATTTTACTGAAAAAAAGTATCAAAAATTGGTACTAGATTTCTTGAGAGCTGCGTACTAGCACAAGTAAGTTTGTCGCAGGAAAGTATCTTGACCGTTTCTTAAGCGTTTTTTTATATGAAGTTTTTACGTTTCTTGAGAGCTGCGTACTAAGCTTAAGGTGCTTAGTTTTTCGCACCCGTTTCTTGTTTAACTTTGTTTGTATTTATGTTTTGTTTTATGGTTTCGCGCCCGTATGTCTGATTGTTTTTTGTTGTACCTGTATATTTGTATATTTGTTTTTTATTTTTTGTAATGATTGGGTCAATGTACTATTTTCATTTTTTTTTGTTTTCACAGCACACTTTTATGTTGTTGTTTGTTTTTATACATATGGGTGCACATATACATATTTATTTTACTACTGCGAACACTTTCCCGGCACAATTATTATTATTTTTTGTATATTCTTTTATTTATTATTATTATTTTTTTTCTTTTAATCCACAGTGCCTGTCACTATGGCTCGAAGGACCATGAACAATTTTGTACTCAGTATATTGTGGAGCATGCACCACTGCATAAATTAAACAAAAATATTCGCTTAGTACACTTGGTTTTTTTAACAATTTTATTTAAGTAACTAAATTTAGATGTCACAAATTAATTATAAATGAGTATCGAAGAGTAAGGCAGTAACACTCAAAATTCCGGAAACGGGTAGGTGCTGGCGATCAAGTTGACGCGGATCGTGGGTGATTTGTGTAATCGTGGTACCGAGATGTACGTAAGAAAGCGAATGCCTATCAGCGATGAGTGATCCACGAATTGTGTCTGCTTTTTCCTTGTCCATCCTTTTTGATGAGTGGGTGTATAGGTATGGTGAGTTGTGTTGGTGTCATCAGCTGTGGTGAATTAAGCTGTCTTATTAGGGTGTGCCAGTGGGTGGATGCTTAACTCATTTAAACACTATTATTACACGATATTAAATAAAATTAACCTTCTTCTTCTTCTTCTTAATTGGCGTAGACACCGCTTACGCGATTATAGCGGAGTTAACAACAGCGCGCCAGTCGTTTCTCCTTTTCGCTACGTAGCGCCAATTGGATATTCCAAGCGTAGCCAGGTCCTTCTCCACTTGGTCCTTCCAACGGAGTGGAGGTCTTCCTCTTCCTCTGCTTCCCCCGGCAGGTACAGCGTCGAATACTTTCAGAGCTGGAGTGTTTTCGTCCATTCGGACAACTTGATCTAACCAGCGTAGCCGCTGTCTTTTAATTCGCTGAACTATGTCAATGTCGTCGTATATCTCGTACAGCTCATCGTTCCATCGAATGCGATATTCGCCGTGGCCAACGCTCAAAGGACCATAAATCTTTCGCAGAACGTTTCTCTCGAAAACTCGCAACGTCGACTCATCAGTTGTTGACATTGTCCAAGCCTCTGCACCATATAGCAGGACGGGAATTATGAGCGACTTATAGAGTTTGGCTTTTGTTCGTCGAGAGAGGACTTTACTTTTCAATTGCCATACTCAGTCCGAAGTAGCACCTGTTGGCAAAGAGCAATCCCTGCGTTGGATTTCCAGGCTGACATTGTTGGTGGTGTTAATACTGGTTCCTAAATAGACGAAATTATCTACATCTTCAAAGTTATGACTGTCAACAGTGACGTGAGTGCCAAGTCGCGAGTGCGACGACTGTTTGTTTGATGACAGGAGATATTTCGTCTTGCCCTCGTTCACTGCCAGACCCATTTGTTTTGCTTCCTTGTCTGGTCTGGAGAAAGCAGAACTAACGGCGCGGGTGTTAAGGCCGATGATATCAATATCATCAGCATACTCCAGCAGCTGTACACTCTTATAAAAGATGGTACCTTCTCTACTAAGTTCTCGAACTCGAACTATTTTCTCATCCGAGGCTTTTTGTTGTTTTTCATTGGGGTAGGCTTTTTACGTGGCGGGTCCCAAACCCAGCGCACAACCCTATGCAGGGGATGTTCGCCTTCTCACTTTAGCTCACCTTCGAACAGATGTTCTTAGGCTACCCAGAGGATACTTGGTCGAAAACCCGAAGTCGTGAGCTGCTTGAGTCATATGTAAAAGAATCGTTTCTGGCCACTCCCAAGTGAATGGCGATCAGAGAACGTTCCTCACTTGCGTGAACTTCTACACATGACCCCATCCTCCATATAAACTTAACCACTGCATTTAAAAAAAATTCAGACATAGTAGAAAACTTGCAAAAAAGAAATAGTGTAACTAGCGTTTCTATTAAATATCAGGAATAAGAGAGAAACCGTATAAAATATGTATGAAAATAACACATGAAATGTACCACGAATAAGGCAAATTTTAACAAATCGCTTCAATGGTGGATCAAAGTGACATAAATGTACGTAGACACTTAAGAGAATAATATTTATTTTATATTGCTTTTATTCAGGTTTAACAGGGAATATTAAGCTTGCCACGAAGTCTGTGGTACCTAAAGGATACATCGGAGTCCCAAAACAATATAAATATATAATAGCGTTAAGAACTGTGTCGATTTAGCCATGCCCCTCTCACTGTCTGCTTGTCTGTATATACGCGAACTAGTCCCACAGTGTTTGCGATATCGCTCTGCTGAATGTTAAAAAGTTAGTTCTGGTATAAAACGCCTATTTATTAATGAAAAATTTTATAGCTACGGTGCAAGCAAAGTTATTGTTTTTGTTAGTTTTTCTAAAGTCGCACCTTACTTGATATCACAGCGCCTAAACCGAGGTAAAGGAGAACCCAGTATTCCTATAAAATAATTGTTTTATAAATTCTTGCTCTGTAGTTTACAATTTTTATATCCTCTTAACACGCTTTCTTGCTTGACAAGACATTTTACCTCTCCTCTATAGCACAGACGGACTGACGCCTATTCTGCTGTATCTGTCTTAATATTGTCATGATGGAAGTTGCCGCTTCGCGAACAGCTTTTCAGTTCTCAGAGAACTGACACATAAGTGCAGTCAAACTTTCCACCGTTAAACTACCACCTAGTGCTGTTTCTAACTTTTCCCTTATGTTTAGAAACCGAGGACAATGGAAGAATACGTGCTCAGAGTCTTTTATTGACTCCGTACACATCAAACAATACGGACTGACTGACTGACGTCGTTTTGAAATTTATATAGATAGCCTCTGAAGCACCCAGGCCCGCTTAATATTTGGGTCAGGTGAAAATCCAGGTCCCCATGTTTTCTACTTATCCACGTATGAATGTCAGGTTTAAGTCTGTGGGTCCACCGTCCTTTAGTTGAGGTCTGCCACCATTGCTGCCACGTAGTTATGCTCTTCTTTCTCTCTTCTCTCTTTTGGATTTCTGTAATGGGCGCTGATAGCTTATATAATCTCGCGAGCTCGTCACCCTGGATGTCTATGGGCGGCATACCAGCTAGTACTTCAGATGCTTCGCTGGAAATAGTTCGGAAAGCACTTGTTACACTTATTGCTTTGAGTCTGTGCACCGCTTGGAGATTGCAATCCAGGCCTTTGCCTATTTGCATAAGAATGCTACAGAAAAAAACCTCTCTTTACATTTCAAATATCTTTGATGCCAAAAACAAACAGAAAACTTTAACTCAACTGGCAAAGTTAATTGACAAAGCAGCTAATGCTTGTTAGCTTGCACTGAAGCGTAGCAATGGCAACAACAACTCCAATAACCACACTAGTGTGAAGAACAAGAATTGTAGATATTTACGTTTATTTTTAATTTAATTAACACCAACTCAATTACAAGCACGAGTGGTTATACGATTTTGGCCGCAATGCCCGTCATTTTTCCAACTGCGTCTAAAGTGAACCTATGTCTTCTGAATCCAAATTGGTTTTCAGATATCCCAGGAGACTCTTCTTCTAGGTGTCATTGTAGACGTGTGCAAATCAATCTTTCCAGTATTTTGGCCATCGTGTCGATCAGGCAGAGAGGGCGATGTGTTGTGCGTGCGTGTGTAAGTGCATCTGGTGCTCTTGTTTTCGTTAGCTGCCACGTTTGTTTGCATACGCAGATACATTTTGGCAACAATATCATTGCATATTCATACATACAGACACATCCTCAAGCATATACTTACATATTGCCTTAAATTTTCCATCTGCCGCCGTTGCTTGCTTTCAGGCGTTTATTCCTCTATATGCTATTTTGTTCTTTACTTTTTGTTACTCCAAGTTTCGTTTACGTCTCACATGCCTATTTGGCTACTTCAAAAATAATCCGGTAATAAACCGGTAGTAAATGTACGTTTCTACTATTTTTGTTATTATATAAATATTAGGATTATTCCGAATTCACAAATGCTATTTTTACCAGCCCGTTTTGAATAAATGAACTTCATATTTATCAAAAAAGCTCCTTTCAGTACTGAAAAGCAGTATTCGATTAACCATTTCTATATATATATATATTTATACGTTTGTCACATCGTAAACATTTACAGACATGCTTTGTTATGTGTGTGGAAATTTAACTTTTAAATCTCAGAATCGCAATTTAACGTCAATAATTGAACAGTGCTATTAAACTGAACCAAAGGTATTAAAATGAAATCTACATGGTGCCGAAATTACTGTGCCAAAGCTTCCAAATTCAGAGTTCTTTCCCGGAAGGACAAATCAGCGAGCCAAAAATCGAAGATGAAGTATTTGTAGACCCATATTGAAGCTGATAAAGTGTAACATTTTGATGAAAATCTGAATGATTAGGAAAAACACGCCAGGAAATTTTTTGTGAACGTTGTTCAAAATATTCTGAGAACCAATTAATTGCAAAACTGCAAGGACTTAATAAATAAACTCTTAATGTCATACAAAACTTTTACTGGACTCTCAGTTGGTTTTCTTTTCGGCGAATTTTAGTGCTGAAGGTAACGAACAAGGCATCAAGACATCTATGCAATATATTACAACAATAGCAGTTTGAGATCAGAAAATTAGATCTAAGTAAATTTAACCCATTCCTCATACGAAAATTTTGTTACCACCATGAAACCTTTTATCATAAACTTAAGTGAATATTATTTTTAACAAACTTTAGACTTTTATTAAGATTATATTGAATATTTACCTTCCATCTATATAGATGTATATATTTAGGTAAAAAAACTGTAAAAGTGCAAAAATAATTTACGGATTTAAGGAGCAACTCATGGAAAATTTGAAAGGTCATCAAAAACTCAAATTTTTTAGCTTCCGGCTGGTGCTTTTATTACGCAAATTTCCGAAATTTTAAACAGAGAGCAAAAAAAGAAATGAAAAATAAATGGAAAAAATTTAAAACATTATAAAAGCAATATCCGCAATCTACAAAATTCAGTTGAAAGCATTACCAGAAAACATAATCTATCGAAAATATTAGCGAATACTTTAAACTGTGCATTGATATTTCTGTTAATACAATACTAAGAGCGGTAAGTGATGAAGGCATGCAGTAGAAATCACTTGAAGTAGTGAAAACAAGTTTTATTCGCCCGAAAATATGCAAATTATTTGCTGTGCAAAAGTTTGTTATCAGGCTTTTGCTTGCCGGGAAATAGCAAAACAAAACAAGTAAAACAGGAATAACAAACTCGAAGTGAAATTCAAAAAGTTGCAGAAAAATTACAGCTACGAGTCGAGTAAAGTCAACTAAACTCAAGAACATGTCGAAAGCATAAATATTAATTTGGTATAGTTATGCCGTATGCCTGACATATTTTGAAAAATTGCTTAGCGGCAATTGTTTTAGGAGACAATTTTTTAATCAATAACGATTGGCTAATGGCATTGCTGTCAATGCGTCTACAAATTTGCAAATTATTATATGAAACTCCAAATTGTGGAAAGTAAAGCTCAAAGTTGGCTGTCGAACGCGAGCTGTTGCCACGCTTTTGAAATGTAAGATAATAAAAAAAAACATTATTTTCAATCAATTTGATAGCATTTTTGTCTCTGTATAGTTCTGTAAAAATATTTGGACGCTACAGTAGAGGCAAATATTTCTGACTAATGTGCCTAATACAGAATATTTTCCAATTTGAACCACCTAGCTACATTTCGATTGAGTCCTTTCATAGCTGATTTTTCTTCGCATGCTTAAGAAGAAAATAATCAATCAGCAACAGCTACATTAAATACATAGGAATCGGAAATTTGAGGGATAGTTCTCCACAAACTCTATGAAGACTTGATTGTAGAGAGAGCAAATTTTCTATGATTTTTAGTTTGCACCAATGTATAATAAGAAGATGCGTATAATTTTAAGGGTCTCCTAACGCTTATTGAGGTCTTCGTTTTGGAACATAAAAAATATCTTCGAACACAGGCGGCTGTAGCAGTCATATTCGTAAATACCATATACTATGTCTATACATTAAGTTTTTATGAAAACTTCGAACTATACTTTTTCTCTAACCAAAGGACTAATATTTATAAATATATATAGTTAAGTATTTTAAATTTTTTATAGATTATTCCTTAATTTTTTGTTTAGAGTATTTTTATGCAACATATTAACGAGGCATACTAAAGTTGTCACGAAGTTTGCAAAAACCATAACAAAATGATAGATTCTTTATAAAGTGTATATATAACAAGTAAGGAAGGGCTAAGTTCGGGTGTCACCGAACATTTTATACTCTCGCATGATAAAGTGATAATCGAGATTTCATTATACGTCATTTACATATTTTTCAAATACCGTATTTTTGTAAAGTTTTATTCCGCTATCATCATTGGTTCCTAATGTATGTACTCGTATTATACAGAAAAGGCATCAGATGGAATTCAAAATATTGTTATATTGGAAGAAGGCGTGGTTGTGAACCGATTTCACCTATATTTTGTACATGTCATCAGGGTGTTAAGAAAATATTATATACCGAATTTCATTGAAATCGGTATAGTAGTTCCTGAGATATGGTTTTTGGTCCATAAGTGGGCGAGGCCACGCCCATTTTCAATTTTTAAAAAAAGCCTGGGTGCAGCTTCCTTCTGCCATTTCTTCCGTAAAATTTTGTGTTTCTGACGTTTTTTGTTAGTCCGTTAACGCACTTTTAGTGATTTTCAACATAACCTTTGTATGGGAGGTGGGCGTGGTTATTATCCGATTTCTTCCATTTTTGAACTGTATATGGAAATGCCTGAAGAAAACGACTCTGTAGAGTTTGGTTGACATAGCTATAGTAGTTTCCGAGATATTTACAAGAAACTTAGTAGGGGGCGGGGCCACGCCCACTTTTCCAAAAAAATTACGTCCAAATATGCCCCTCCCTAATGCGATCCTTTGTGCAAAACTTCACTTTAATATCTTTATTTATGGCTTAGTTATGACACTTTATAGGTTTTCCGTTTCCGCCATTTTGTGGGCGTGGCAGTGGGCCGATTTTGCCCATCTTCGAACTTAACCTTCTTATGGAGTCAAGAAATACGTGTACCAAGTTTCATCAAGATATCTCAATTTTTACTCAAGTTACAGCTTGCACGGACGGACGGACAGACGGACGGACAGACGGACGGACGGACAGACAGACATCCGGATTTCAACTCTACTCGTCACCCTGATCACTTTGGTATATATAACCCTATATCTGACTCTTTTAGTTTTAGGACTTACAAACAACCGTTATGTGAACAAAACTATAATACTCTCCTTAGCAACTTTGTTGCGAGAGTATAGAAAACGATCTGAGTCAATTTAGCCATGTCATACTACTAGTCCCTCTGTTTTTGAGATATAGACCTGAAACTTTTTCCCCCAAGTCCCTCATCCTTACCATCCTTCTTTATGGTGTGGATTTAAGGTTCTTTTTTTTACTTTACTGCCAAGAAGAGGGTTGCTGTTAAATTTATGCCCAAATGTTATTAAAATATTTTTGGAAATTCAATTGAAACAAATAGCATCCACATATCCCACGCATATATGCTAAAGCTAAAATAAAGTGGACTATCTACCACAAAAAGGTATTTACGTAACAAAGAACTAATTTGACAAGAAAGTACGGAGAAGTAGCAATCGAAAAGGAAAAACTGATAAAAGGAGGTGAAGCTTACCTTTCTTCTTCTTCTTAATTGGTGTAGACACCGCTTACGCGATTATAGCCGAGTTAACAACAGCGCGCCAGTCGTTTCTTCTTTTCGCTACGTGGCGCCAATTGGATATTCCAAGCGAAGCCAGGTCCTTCTCCATATGGTCCTTCCAACGGAGTGGAGGTCTTCCTCTTCCTCTACTTCCCCCGGCGGGTACTGCGTCGAACACTTTCAGAGCTGGAGTGTTTTCATCCATCCGGACAACATGACCTAGCTAGCGTAGCCGCTGTCTTTTAATTCGTTGAACTATGTCAATGTCGTCGTATATCTTGTACAGCTCATCGTTCCATCGAATGCGATATTCGCCGTTTCCAACGCGGACCATAAATCCTTCGCAGAACCTTTCTCTCGAAAACTCGTAACGTCGACTCATCGGTTGTTGTCATCGTCCAAGCCTCTGCCCCATATAGCAGGATGGGAATTATGAGTGACTTATAGAGTTTGGTTTTTGTTTGTCGAGAGAGGACTTTGCTTCAAAATTGCCTACTCAGTCCGAAGTAACACCTGTTGTTCTGCGTTGGATTTCTAGGCTGACATTGTTGGTGGTGTTAATACTGGTTCCTAAATAGACGAAATTATCTACAACTTCAAAGTTATGACTGTGACAGTACAACAGTGACGTGAGAGCCAAGTCGTGAGTGCGACGACTGCTTGTTTAATGGCAGGAGATATTTCGTCTTGCCCTCGTTCACTGCCAGACCCATTTTCTGTGCTTCCTTGTCCAGCCTGGAGAAAGCAGAACTAACGGCGCGGGTGTTGAGGCCGATGATATCAATATCATCGGCATACGCCAGCAGCTGTACACTCTTATAGAAGATGGTACCTTCTCTATCTAGTTCTGCAGCTTGAACTATTTTTTACTAGTTCAAAAATAGAAACTTACCTTTAGAAGATGTAAATATAAAGACCGAGCGATGCAACCACATACATATGTACTATGTATGTATATAAAAATTTAAAAGGGCTATAGGTAGCATTGCACGAATGCAACAAGTGTGTGAATGTGTTACAAATATTTTTTCTGCAACTTTTCCAACGATTTTCATAACCGATTTACGTCACTTTTGCACTAAAGAGCACAAACACATACCATTCTGTATACACACGCACAAGCTCCTAAAACTAGGCTATAGCTGACGATTACTAACATGTTTAACCAGCTTTTTGGTTGACTGGCAACTTTGTAGTGGGCATGGGAAGCCGACAATAAATAACGTGTTGACAACGAGTTAGCATGTGTGGAACGCAAAGCAAAAACAACAACTATAACGCAGTATATGCATAAACAATTAAGCGACGCATACAAAACTGTTTGCCTAAGAAGAAGAAGCTGAAAATAGCAGCAAAAATCGTGTTACATGAGATATTGTTGCAAAATAGAGAAAACAAAAACAAGAAAAGAGAAATGTTCGATCTTTCACACCTAAATGGAAAATTTACACACTTGATGGAAACGATTTTTCTTGCCAACGACGATAACAACACATTTCGTCAAGACGTGATTGCAAGCATATGATGTACCACGACAGCCGTTCAAGACGCGCGGTGCGCTGACTTGTGAACTAGAATCGCAGAGCGGAAGCCGTTTCGTATGAGTAACCACGTACAGGCACGCACAAATGTAGACGGGAAAGTGAAGTAACGGTATATACATACGTGGAGTGGCAGAAGTTGTGTGAAGAATGCGTAACTTTGGCGTTTGTTTTTTATTTGTATAATAGTGCAATCATTTTGTATATGTTATGTAAAACTTCAACCAGCCATGTGCTGTTGTCTACTTGCGTTTTTTCTTCTTCAAATGAGTTGTCAACGAGTTGCGTAAAGTGTTAGCTTGCAGACGTAACTTTTCCAATTTCTACCCCACATATCGTTCACAGCGGGCTTATTTAAGTCAATGGTCTGAAATATATGTGTGTGTTTTATCTTAAATGGCACACACACGCTTGCCGACAAGTTTAAACTACACTTTGAGGGAGTTCGTGTTCGTGTCTGCTCTTCGTCAGCAACTTCAAATCGCTTGAAAATCCTGTTTAACCTTGACCGCATAATGACAGTTTATGAGCAAGCGGTTGCTAGCAGAATTCTTGTTCAGTTCTCAGTTTTTGAGTTTTGCGGGTTGTTTAATAGCTTCTTAAGCTTCTTAGTTGAAGTTAAGTATTTCCTAACTTCACTTTCTATTTTTCTTTTTTTATAGTTCTTCGTATAGACTTTTTATTTATGTTGTTTTATTTCTTCCTGATACTTTTGGTTTTGGCTTATAACAATGTGAATTTAATATAAGTTCAGTTAATATAGTATGTATATATAGTATAATATTTGGAAGAGAAAACCCTGCCAGTTGTGTAAAAGCTCTGTTGTGTAAGAAAAAACCAAATCTTGTCAAAACTCAAAGTCTTCTTGAAAGGACCTAGTGACTAAATCAGTAGTGGAATAAAGAAATTGTTACGAAAATTGCTATGAATTCGGCCAGGATTTATCCAGCGTTAGTATATAATCTTCAACGAACCTAGAGCCATTATTGGAAATATATTAGTACTTTCAAGGAAGACATTGCCTTCCGAATGGTGTCCTTGCAAACATACTTATATGCGCAAACTTTTGTCGGACAAAAACTCGCTATTCAACTAACTGATTTCAGCAACATCTGAGGGAAAGACAGAAATTGGAATACGAGATATATTTATTTGCATTATTTAACAAGCTTTAATTTTTCAAAGCTTCATTCAGGGTTCTCATTTACTACTCCGTAGCAGCAAAATTTCTAAAATTATTGCTATTCTATCGCTACCGCTCTCACAGCGTAGCTTTAGCATAACAATGTAAAGTATGTGCTCTACTCTGCTCCGAGTTTTGTTAGGTAAAAAACTATAGCTGGAGCGGGAGCAAAAAATTAAGTTCTGCTGACGTTAGTGCAGAGATTAAGGAAAAAACATCAAATAAATTATCTGAGAGAAAAGAATAAGAATGCAGGCAGAATTAGCGGCAGATGCAAGTGCCAATAGTATGATATTTAGCTTACAACAGCAATTTCAACGCCCACACGGTCGGTTACTCAAGCGCGTGTTTCCTTTCCACCTTTATGGCATCAAATCAAAACAAATAGCTTCACGCCTCAATTGCTAATCGCCAACAGATTCACCCACTTATTAGGTTACTTGCAATCGAATCGATGTATTGATGTGCCACCGGACGAAGAGCAAGACTTTAGGCACCACTGCTATGACTGAAGCGCTTATGGCGAAGAAATACTCGTTTTTACTTTTTGCGTTTTCGATATCAATTTTTTCTCTTCCTCTCCTTATCTAACGTGTTTTTTCTACACCACTTTATCTTTCTCCCTCTTAGTCACCCATAGCGTTTAATTTGCGTATTTAATTAGTATTTCGATAATATTTTAAATTTGTACGGTTTCGCTCATTTACGCCTTCATTTGATCAAGCATCCATCATTTGCACACTCATTCTTCAACAACATTCGCACCCTGTCTACACCTCTCTCTCTACAATACTCACTTCCGTCATTTTGTTGCCATTTCATATCTTCAAATTCTTCGCCTTTGGCTCATACGAGTACTCCTTCAAAATATAACTTTTTTATATTTCGCTTCGCATTCCTCATGATGGATTTGCTGTGACAGTGATGGATCATTTACTTAAATAATTTCAAACTCCTAAATCGTTCGTATGTAAGTATGTCGTGCGGCTCTGGCTGTTGCTAGGTCTCCAACAAAGTTTGGCATTTTGAAGTTATACTTCTTATGCGAGTTAGGAAAAGGTTGCGTTAAATGTTTAATGCTTACATATTTACGCTAGCTTGTCGGCGAAGATGTTCGAGCAGCAAGGGAAGCGGTGACAATCGGCGATCGTTTGTTAGTTTCTTTCAGCACAGCTCAGATTTTCTACCAGCAACACAATGTTGTGACGCTTTGTCGTCGTGTCAGTGCTTCGACACATTGACTCTTGGACAAAGCGTGAGTTTCGGCCATGCGAAAGATGCGTGCGACACTTGTTATTATGAACGTATGTATGCCATACAAATTCTATTGGTATATATGGATATGATAACGAATATGCTTACTTAATGAAGGTCATCAATTTTCTTTGAAGAAATGAAGTTCATTTGGCACATCTTCAAGCGCTGAACACATAGAGAGCGACAGACTGCAAACTACATCTGTCAAATATTAAAATACGCACGTTCTTATGGGCAGTGTTATTTTGACAGCTGCACGACTACACGACTGCAGGCCGACAGTTGTCGTTCTCGCTAACTTCAATATCCTCCTATATTTGCCAACGACAGTAGGACGACAGTAGAGTTGACAGTAGAATGGAAGATAGAAAGAGGAGGTAGAGGGTGATGCCACTAGTATGTAAAATGTAAAACTATTCACAGCTCTAACAAACTTGAAGTTATTTTACAAATAAAGCATATAATAGCTATATTATAGCTCTATTATATCATTTGTAATAACAATTGATAATTTAAAGCAAAAATATTTACCTATTTACTTATTTTTTGCATTAAAAATTTCACTTTGAACAAAATATTTAAATTTCATTGAAGTGAAAGGAATTAGTATGGCCACAACGAAATTGTGTACATACAAAATGGACAACTGCGTTGTTTTGTGTACATGCCGGCCATTGTGTTGTTATTGCTTCTCAAAATGTACATGCAGTAAGATGAACAATGACGTTTTCAGTTCACCGTCGTGCTGCTGCAGTCTGTCGCAGTCATTGTGTTCACCATTTCACTTTGTAATAGTCAAAATATATAATAGGTTGTGAAAAAAGTCTTGTGGTATTTTCGCTATTTGGCGCTTAAAGCGCGTAGTTCTAGTTTTATACGTCGCATCGGGTCATGCTATACCTTTTTGGAAAGCTCATTTCACGCGCTAACACGTGTTTGATTGATTGTCGTTTCTTTCAAGTCGTTCGTGAGTTATAGCTCCGCAAACATGGAGCAAAATAGAGAGAAAATACGGCATATTTTACAATACTACTACGATAAAGGCAAAAATGCATTTCAAGCCGCCAATAAAATTTATGCAGTTTATGGACCCGATACAGTTTCCATTCCCACCGCACAACGATGGTTTCAACGTTTTCGTTTTGTTGTAGAGGTGGTCGAAGATGCGCCACGCTCCGGAAGGCCTGTCATCGAAAATTGCGATAAAATCGCTGAATTGGTCGAAAGAGACCGGTATAGTAGCAGCCGTAGCATCGGTCAAGAGCTGGGCATGAGTCATCAAAAAATTCATTTCAATTTCAATAAAAAAAAAAAAAAATCAATAAAAATACCGCAAGACTCAGGTATTTCGTTTTCAATGTGTTCAGCACTTATATATGTACATACGTATGCATGTGTCGTGGAGCATGAGGTTTTTTTCGTTACGGAATTTCTGGATTCGGTCTCCACGCTCAAGGCCCGCAATAGAAGCTATGCAATAGCTTAAAAATAACATTAAAATTATTAAAGTGAAACTTCTTAGGCGACTTCGGAAAAGATTGCGTTGAACGTTTAACGCTTCAGTGGAGGGGGGAATAGCGTTGAACGATTAATAGCAGGAACAGCCAAAAACGCTACTCTCTTCCTTCCTTTGCCTTCCTTAGCGAGCAAAATGTGTCAAAAGTTGAGCCCGTGGTAAAAATGCAGAAATCAGCCATCTTTATTTGTTTTCATTTGAACAATGTTGCCGTTACTCAATACGCACATATAGTTTTGTACACATCTAACTTTTCAGTACTTAGTACCTAGTACTTCGTACTAGTGAGTTAGTGAAGAGACGTGTTTTTCTGGTGCTCCGTTTATGGCACCAAGTTCGGTAGGAAATAATTCAAAATTGGTTCCTAAGCGCGCGGAAATACACACAGAGTCCACAACAACTAAAGGAAAACAAAAATCAGAGCAT